>NC_057797.1:429186863-429226063 GCF_018294505.1 Triticum aestivum
GAGATATATATATATATATATATATATATATATATATGGTCAATAGTGTGTGCACTCATCGTTGATCAATTTGTTTCACAATTTGGACTATGAGATAACGATATTTTTAAGCATGCGTGATATACCTTGATGTACCAGAATTGCAAACCTAAGATTGGAATTTTGGAACTCGACTCCATCATTAGCTTTTGTAATCTTTCCCTAATAATAAACCAGCGATCGCTTCTGGTCATACGTCGTCGGTGTTTTTGCGAAAGAGACCCTATGTTAATTTGAAATGAACTCGCAGTCCTGTTTAAGTGGATCTGATAAAACCATTTTGACAAAAAACACCCTGCCGCATTTGCCCGTGTCCGCCGCCGCCGACCGCAACCAGCGCCTCCACGCGCGGGCGGCTCGCGCCTGTGCCTCCCTGCCGCCCCGCGCCGCCGCCCATCGGAGCTCCGCTGCCGGACCAACGCGCCGCCATGCCCTCCTCTCCTTCTTCCTTCCCCTCCCTCTTGTTCTATTTCTCACATTCCCCTCTCTCTCTCCTTCGCAGGAAGCGGAAGCCATGGCCCTGGAACTCCATGCCAGACCGCCGCCCCGCGCTGGCCGGCCATCAGAGCGCCGCTGCCGGACCAACGCGCCGCCCTGCCCTCCTCTCCTTCTTCCCTCCCTTCCTCTGGTTCTATTTCTCACATCCCTCTCTCTCTCTCCCCCTTCACAGGAAGCGAAAGCCATGGTCGTTGGATCTCCATGCCGGACCGCCACCCCACGCCGGCCGGCCACCGGAGCGCCGCCTCCGGAGCAACGCGGGTTGCCGCGCTGGACCGCAAGCGGATGCACTGGTTGTGCTCGACGGAGATGGGCCCTGTGTGCGTGCCCCCGCAGCCTGGACGAAACTCCGGCGAGGCCATGAGCTCCCGAGCCCCAACCCGGGTGTAGGAGCGTACGGGAGCGCCGTCGTGGATCCTTGCGCGTCCTAGGTCCACCGAGGCCACGGGCTCCCAAGCCGGGCATAGGTGCATACTGGAGCAACGCCCGCCTGGGCGAGGTCCTCCTGCTTCTGGAGGAGGCGAACAAGCCGAGCCAAGCCATGAGGCGCCCGTGGCCAACACAGTGTATCCTTCAATTGACTATCTGATGTTTTTCTACGTATCTGTGTCATTGACCCATTGTCTAGAGTGTGATTTCACATGTTTGATTTCAGCCAATCATCTATGAAGTGCGACCTTTCATGCTTGAATTCTACAATATCCACTGATGAATTTCATGCTTTTAGTGAACCTCAACAAATTCATGGAAAACGTATTTAATTTTGCTCATCTGATTCGCTTTGCTGCATTATTAGTATGCCTGCCAGACTCCAAATTCAAACCTATAGCCTATAATAAACCCCAGTTTTTTTAATCAAGTTTAAACATTTCAGTTCCGTTTTTGGGTGGGAATTTATCAGTGGCCATGTAAGACTGGAAACTGCTCACCACGTGTTCCTTAATGTATATTGTGCCAATAGCTATTAAACCTTCGATATGCTGGAGGGTGATGAGGTGACATGGAGCTAAACATAGATTGAAGATTCTATCATGGGTTCCTCAGAGAAGATAGAACAAATGCGTATGGAGATCCAGCTGTTGAAGACGCCGAGGGACAAGAACATTCAGGAGTTGTTCGCCTAATGGGTTGGTGAGAACAAGAATACAGTTAACATCATCACAGAGCCCTGCACATCTCGCATGCGAGGCAGTATGTCCCTTTTTCTTTAGCACAACTCATATGTCTCTTCCTACCAGGGAGCGTTCGTAATACTTTGCCTGATTCTATTATGGATTACCCATTTTGTTTACAAGTTGACATACTTATTAATTTGGTGTCGTATTAACTACACCGGAGTCTGTTCTTGTGCAAAGGAAATTTGATTGGGATTGGCCGCACATCTTAAATGCATCTAGAAAATTAACCACAGATAGATTTCACTCTTATCGCTCTTCTATTCAATACATTTTGATTGCTGAAATTTGAAAGAATGACCAGGTTTTGTAGGAAGCACAAGAAAGTGGGTATGAAAGCTATGAGACGATGGCCAATGAAGATATTGACAGGGCTGGAATATCATTAGAGTCCGGCGCCAACGAATATACATAGCGACTTAAAGTGTGACAATATATTCATAAATAGTCCTGATGGAACAGTGAAGATCGGCGACTATATGGTCTGGCGACATTATTGCATCAATGGAAAAAGCAAAGTGTCAAAGGTGTGTGACATTGTGTTTTTCTGACAGCTACGAATCTGTGAAAATATACCTATTGTATTTACTGTGGATATACTCTCAGGTTACTTTGTTTAAAAATTTATTTTAGTCGTGTACTAACAACCATTGTGTTAAAATGCAGGCGCATTAGACTTTACGGCACTAGAACGCTTCACTGGCAATACAATGAGTTGCTTGGGTATTCCAATCCCCTTGCTGAACCCTGTGCTATTCGCAGCCTCTTCTATCAATCCAGCAGCACCCCGCTGCCCTTCGCATCCTCCCTGCATCACTGCAACTGGGCCGTGCTCACATCGTCTGCGGTCACATGCGCAATCTTTGCGCTCGACGCTGCCTCCACCGAGATTCATTGCAAGGTCTGTTCATAGCCACGGTTCTTGCTCCATACCATTGTTGATGCTCCTGTTAATGGATAAGTGTCCAACAAAATTACCTGCAGGGTGCCTGAAACGCCCACTGCTGGGTACATGCATACAACAATTATGCCATGTCTTCCCTATTCGATTGGTCGCACAGGTATGTTTCTTTTCCTTCTTTGTTTAGTTTTAAAGAAAAGATTAATTTCTGAACTCACCATATTTTTATACTATATATAAGCATGGATGACTAGAATAGTTGATTGTCAGTTCACTTATATTTCTGCTATGGAAAGGAGCATCAGTTTTTACGCATGCTTCCCGGGTCCTTGGTGAGAGGCCTCTGTGATGTTATTCTTTTAGGTAAGCTTTACTCAGGTTGCTACTCATGTCACAGTGTCTGTAATTTAGCCAGAGTCAGGTTCAGAGTTATTGACTGAATTTTTCGGGCACAACCATCAAGCAACCTGAGTAAAGCTTACCTAAGCCAATGATTTTGTTCTTTTAGCTAGAGTCAGGTTCAGAGTTGTTCACTCTGGATTTTTTGGGCACAACCATCAAGCAAGCTAGCACATATTGTTTAACTGAAGCAAAGGGCAGCTAAGCTATGAATGCTTCATTCTTTGTTCTACACAAATGCAGCTACTATTTGTATTTGATCTGAGCAAAGGTGCAACCAATTGAAGTTATTTTGAAGAACCTGCACCTGAGTATACATGTTCTGATTTTATAGCCTGCAGAGTCTGTAGAGTAAAGTTTGTACATTTTGTGAATCGCTTTGTTCCGGTTTCCCTTGGTGTATAGTCTATACTGTATCAGGTTATTTACTATGTGCAGATTTGTTTGTGCCATTGCCGATCATGTACTTCTTTCTGTGCTTGGAAGCATAGTCTCATCGTATCCCCTAGATCTGTATAAGTATATTTAGCTCACATACACTTGGCATTTGTTCTTCAAAAGGCGATGTCCTCGATGCTGGACTCCTGGTAACAGTTTATTACATGTTATTTCTTTTTTTGGTGAGTCTTTACTTGAGATTTAGGATTATGGAGTTAACGGGTGTTACTTTTGACCTGCTAATACAGCTGCGTTAAAATTTTTGCTCTTCGAAAGCAACTATGTAAGTCTGACACTAACATAATGTTTACCGCTAAAATACTTCAGTAGGTATAACTTAGAGTCAGGAACACAAGTAGAATTTCATAGAAATCTGTCTAGCTCCTGTAGATGAAAGACTTCCTGCAAGTGAGCTCTTGAATAACTCTTACCTCCAGGAAGATGAGGTCTATTCCAGCGCCTTCAATTTCAGTCTCTCTGGTCTCAAGTGTGACTGAAGATGGGTGGCAATCTGCAAGTTTCGTGCTTTGGAAGGGTGAATTCTTACTGAAAAACCATATGTATCTTACCGACCATATTAATTTATTGCTAAGGTTTCCTCATACCACTGGTAAATATAGCACTGAAGAAACTTTTAAATCAAACTTTACTTCAGTCTTTAATGACACTACGAATTATTTCAGGCTGTTTAAAGAATGCTGAGTTGTCAAGCGAGGTGCTGCAGTGGCTGGCGTTGTCGGGCATGGGACGACATCTCTAGGCTCCTTCCTGAGGCAAGCCTCTCCGGCCTCCTCGGATGCCCTCTAGGAACTGGCACTGCGTATGATGGTCTCCTCACCTAGCACCTAGGTTGACCTAGCCACCGCCATCGAAGCGGAGAGTTGACAACATATGTATGATTGTTGGACGTGTCAGTCCTGCCATTGACATGTTCAAAACTATGAATTGAGTGATTACAAATATGCTTTGATCAATGAAATGAAAGGATGTTCTGTTACATCTTGTTGTGCAGATATAGGGTTTGAATTATTTTCGGTCGTATCATCTTGGCCCTATAATAAAAAAGCGAGTGTGGGAGTGCGCGACCAGTTGCTACCAGTATCAAGGTGCACTTGATGTGTAGTTATCAGTCAATGAGAACCATAGAAAAATGGAGGCACAGACTCTAGGAGTATATATCCGCTCCCCAAAAAAGGGTGTGCTATATATTGAATGGTTCAATATAGGTCAGTGAGTTTGAGGCAGCAAAAAGCTTTAGAGCTAAAATCAATAGGAAAGGGTATTTGTTTCTTAAGATATTTTTTTGATAAATGTAAAAAAATTGAATTAGTTAGTTAGTAATAAGAGAGAAAAGGAGACCATGACTTGATTGTCTATTTATCCTTGCTCCATATTCGAAGTTTCTGCCAGCTGCTGTCGTCAACCTACCCTTGCATGCCATCTACTTCCAATTCACTTTTGCGAGAGGTGCATGCCCGACCGTTGACATTGATGCATCCTCTCACTCAACATCGTGTCTCCGCAGGATGGAGCAGATCGGTGAACCGCATAATGGTCAACAAAGAGGCAAAAAGTAGAAGATTTTGACGCTTTCGATGGTGCATGCGGAGGTATTTTTCACCTTTTGCCTATAGCAACACACGGGTCTTCTGCTAGATGAGACTGGGGCGAAGCCCACCGTCATTATAAAATTTCATAATTACAAGTCGGTGTAGGAAGGGGCTCATGAAAGCCCCGTGCTAGAGTGTGATGACCAATCCCCGGTTCGGCCGTTGGCACCCATCAACAATGCACAATGGATCAGACTTTGAGTGACCCTCCACAACCCAGGTCCTTGATCCCGCTCACGGTAGTGAAGCACTGCGATGGCCGCCAATGACACCCTACTCAGGGTGCTACTTTCCTCGACGGCCTCCATGTTATCACTGTAGCGGGATGCGTGAGACCAAGTGTAGGGAATAGCTTGCGGAGAGCGATCCTCATGTCCAGCTCGACAAGATTAGTTTTTAATGTTTTAAACATTCCATTGTGATTGCACGTTAATGACATGTGTGTCATGCAATGGTTGGGATTGACGAAGTCCAGGCATGTTGTGATTAGAGGACACTGCGGTAATCGCCGGTGGTGAGAGACTAAGATAAGTGGTGACACGATGTCGGTGAGGGACTAAGACAAGTGGTGACACGGGTGGGACACCGTGTTAAAATAGAATACGTTGAATTGTGGGGTTCTTGAGCCGTATTTATCGGGCCCGTTGCAACGCACGGGCATGTTTACTAGTTCATTTAAATGGAGGTACATTTTTTGAGCCGGGATTTCGTGATTTCAAATTCATATATCAAACCTAGAGATATACACATACGGGCATGTTCAAACTTTATAATCATCCACTTTATTCATACACATATACAATTTTGCTTTTGTCATCATATTTAGGATAAACACATTTGGAATTTCATTTGAATTGGACCGTATGATGGTATTTGCTTGTACTAGCTCAATGATCCATATTTGAATTGAATGGACAGTCTAAGTTTCGAGTTGGAGACATTGATTTTCAAAACTTGCACTTTTTTGCGTGCAGAACAAATAAATTCTTCGCCATGATATCATAGTCGGCCGTACAAGAGCAGAACACTTATAATTTCAGGCGCCAAAAGTTTTCAAACTTCCTGCTCACATCGAAATATCTCGCGCCCAAAAGTTTAGCCCTGCGATATTCCTGTTTTACCCCTGCCACATGAATGGACAAGGGCTTCTTTGGTAACTCCATTGTTTCCCCTCTTTACCCCCAACATTCTTCCCCAGAGCCCCTCCCCTTCCCCCCCCCGCCCCCCAACAAGGGCAAGCCGCCGAATCTAGTCCTCCGCCGCAGCGGTGGACCTCACACCCCGTCGGATCTGCCTTCCACACCTTTTAATTTCTTTTCGATTGATGCCGCTTCGAACCATTTAAATATAGCTTGCCATGCTGGGCAATAATTCATATGTTGTTTACCATGTAAGCTTACTGCCTGGATCATGCGATAACTATCTCTTACTTATGTCCAGCGGAAACCTTTTAGGATGTCGTTCACACTAGGACACATTGTACAACCCCTGAATCTATTTGTGGAAGCAGTGCACCATCCATGTTACCCGGTGGTGGCAGTTCAGAGGCAACACCGCCGGAGAGTAGTCTGAGCACGGATGTTATAGTTCTTGAGGCTCTACTAGAGGCAGAAAGAGATGGTGTGGCTGCCATGAATGAGGTAATCTTGATCTTGAGGCTGGAAATTATGCAATTAGTTGCACACATTATGCAAGCAACCCAAGAATTGGAGGAAGTAAGAATGTTGCATTTGAAGACGGAGGAGGTCCTGCTGTTTCCGCTATCTGAAGCCCAGGGTAATCCCAGTTCTTCATTAGATACCAGTTGAAATTGTCAATAGATTACTGTACTAGCATGTTGTGTCATGTCTCTGAATGGATTATGTTGTAAGAACCCCTATGTTGTCCATGTGTTGTAATGATCTGAATTTTTTAGGCGAGGTAATCCCCAGTACTTGTATGATTGACATAAGGTGAACTGTTTTTCGTGTGAGCATATTGTATTTGATGAAATAACTATTTGACTCAAAGTATATCCAACCTACTGAATTCGAAGATCATGACATTTCTAAATCATAATCATATATAAAGGTGGAATAAATCTTTGTTGTGGTTTTGAAGAAATAAATAACAAAACGTAGAATTCTCTGTGGATATTCGTAATCGAATAAAAATTGGATTTGAATTTAGTTGCCAGGGCCCAGGGCAAACGTGAATGCTAATTCTCCCAAGTTTTAAACGAAGCGGCTAAACACCCACTATCATTTGTGGGCTGCATGAAGCAAGTGTTTGCGAGATGGAAATTACTGTCTACCCCTGACACTTTGGCATTCTTATCAACCGGATTTACACTGCTATCAATAGGGGTAGACTAGTAATTTCAATCAGATGTGACACGACCGCCTCTGAGCCCATTCAGACACGGTGGGCGCCAAACGTGGGCGGCAAACCACATTTGATTCAAGCTCGTCTGAAAGACATGTGTCTCTCCCTCCATTTCCCCATTCATACACGATGGGCGGCAAAACAAACACTCCTCGTCCGAAATTGATGTAGGCAAATTTTTTAAATAGGGGCAGATGTGTAACTTCCCTCAGACGTGACACAACTGCCCTACCTGTCAACCCCGTTCATACACCGTGGGCACCAATCGTGGGCGGCAAAACACCCTCTCCTCGCTCGAAATCGCTACCGGCAAATATTTGGGAGATGCGAGATTATCGTCCTATCCCCAACCGACGTGATGTCCGAAATTTTAAACGGGGGATAAGTTTGTAACTGTCACACATTTCACACAAGCGCGTCCCAAAGTTTGAGATTGCCCCCCCCCCCCTCCATTTCCCCATTCATACACCATCGGCGCCACAACAACCTCCCCACTGCGGCCAGCCTCCTCCGTCCGCCACCCCATCCTCCACCTTGCCGGAGCCGCTACCCCTACCATGTCGTCCACTACATGAGATGGACGTCTCTCATCCATGGCGCCGGATGATACGTCTCCGTCGTATCTATAATTTTTGACTGTTCCATGCCAATATTCTACAACTTTCATATACTTTTGGCAACTTTTTATACTATTTTTGGGACTAACATATTGATCCAGTGCCAGTTCCTGTTTATTGCATGTTTTTTGTTTCGCAGTAAATCCATATCAAACGGAGTCCAAATGGGATAAAACTGACAGAGTTTTTTTGGAATATATGTGATTTTGGGGAAGAAAAATCCACGCGAGACAATGCCCGAGGGGGGCACGAGGCAGGGGGCGTGCCCCAGGGGGCAGGCACGCCCCTGACCCTGGTGGCCACCCCGTAAGGCGGTTGGTGCCCTTCTTTGGCCGCAAGAAAGATAATATCCAGATAGAGATCGTGTTAAAATTTCAGCCCAATCGGAGTTACGGTTCTCTAGGAATATAAGAAACGTTGAAAGGGCAGAATCTGAGAACGCAGAAACAGAGAGAGACAGAGAGACAAATCCAATCTCGGAGGGGCTCTCGCCCCTCCCTTGCCATGGAGACCAAGGACCAGAGGGGAAACCCTTCTCCCATCTAGGGAGGAGGTCAAGAAAGAAGACGAAGAAGGGGGGCCCTCTCCCCCTCTCTTCCGGTGGCGCCGGAACACCGTCGGGGCCATCATCATCACCGAAATCTTCACCAACAACTTCACCGTCATCATCACCAACTCTTTCTCCCTCTATGCAGCGGTGTAACCCCTCTTTTACCCACTGTAATATCTACTTAAACATGGTGCTCAATGCTATATATTATTTCCCAATGATGTATGGCTATCCTATGATGTTTGAGTAGATTCGTTTTGTCCTATGGGTTAGTTGATGATCGTGATTGGTTTGAGTTGCATGTTTTATTATCGGTGCTTTCCTATGGTGCTCTCTGTGTCGCTCAAGCGTGAGGGATTCCTGCTATAGGGTTTGCAATATGTTCATGATTTTCTTATGGTGGGTGGCATGAGTGACAGAAGCACATGCCCGAGTAAGTAGGTTGTTTGCATATGGGATAAAGAGGACTTGATACTTTAATGCTATGGTTGGGTTTTACCTTAATGATCTTTCGTAGTTGCGGATGCTTGCTAGAGTTCCAATCATAAGTGCATATGATACAAGTAGAGAAAGTATGTTAGCTTATGCCTCTCCCTCAAATAAAATTGCAATAATGATTACCGGTCTAGTTATCGATTGCCAAGGGACAAATAACTTTCTCGTAACAAAAAGCTCTTTACTAAAACTAACTTAGTTGTGTCTTTATCTAAACATACCCTACTTTTTATTTAAGCGCTGCCAGGGAGACAACCCGGAAGTTTTAGAGAGTCATTTATTTCTGTTGAGTGCTTTTATATAGTTTAAAAACAACAAAAATAAAGAGGGGAACCCAAAACTTTTCAAAAAGAAAAGCTGAAGTGAGAAAGACGAGCATTGTTGAAGTGGGAGCTAGCCTTGAACTTTGTTCATGCTCACAGAAACTTTGTGAATCTTGATTACAGAAACTTTTCAACAAAAATAATTATCCCCTTGTACAATTCCATTGTATTATAAAAATAATGTGCCAAGGTTGCCTTTAGGATGTTTACAATGCTTGTTGGTTTGTGTGGTGCAGGACAGAAACTTTGGCTGTAGTGCGCAATTTTACATTTTTTATTGGAACGTTAAATGGTTCTGATTCTTTTTGCACTGTCTTTATATACAATTTTTTTATTTTTCCTAATTTTGGTAGAATTTGTAAAGTATCACAAGTATGGTGAATGTTCAGACTATAACAGACTGTTCTGTTTTAGACAGATTCTGTTTTTGATGCATAGTTTGCTTGTTTTGATGAAACTATTGATTTATATCAGTGGATTAAGCCATGAAAAAGTTATATTACAGTAGAAACAATGCAAAACAAAATATGAATTGGTTTACAACAGTAATTAGAGTAGTGATTTGCTTTATTATACTAACGGATCTCACTGAGTTTTCTGTTGAAGTTTTGTGTGGACGAAGTGTTCGATGATCGAGAAGGTCTCGATGTGAGAAGAAGGAAGAGAGGCAAGAGCTCAATCTTGGGGATGCCCGAGGCACCCCAAGTAAATATTCCAGGAGACTCAAGCGTCTAAATCTTGGGGATGCCCTGGAAGGCATCCCCTCTTTCTTCAACAAGTATCAGTATGTTTTCGGATTCGTTTCGTTCATGCGATATGTGCAATCTTGGAGCGTCTTTTGCATTTAGTTTTCATTTTTGTTTTATGCACCATGCTGGTATGAGATAGTCCTTGGTTGATTTATAGAATGCTCTATGCACTTCACTTATATCTTTTGAGTATGGCTTTATAGAATGCTTCATGTGCTTCACTTATATCATTTGAAGTTTGGATTGCCTGTTTCTCTTTACATAGAAAACCACCATTTGTAGAATGCTCTTTTGCTTCACTTATATTTGTTATAGCGTGGGTATATATTTTGTAGAAAGAATTAAACTCTCTTGCTTCACCTATATCTATTTAGAGAGATGACAGGAACTGGTCATTCACATGGTTAGTCGTGAAATCCTACATAAAACTTGTAGATCACTGAATATGATATGTTTGATTCCTTGCAATAGTTTTGAGATATAAAGATGGTCATATTAGAGTCATGCTAGTGGGTAGTTGTGGATTGTAGAAATACTTGTGTTGAAGTTTTTGATTCCCGTAGCATGCACGTATGGTGAACCGTTATGTGATGAAGTCGGAGCATGATTTCTTTATTGATTGTCTTCCTTATGAGTGGCGGTCGGGGACGAGCGATGGTCTTTTCCTACCAATCTATCCCCCTAGGGGCATGCGTAGTTGCACTTTGCTTCGAGGGCTGATAAACTTTTGCAATAAGTATGTGAGTTCTTTATGACTAATGTTGAGACCATGGATTATACGCATTCTCACCCTTCCATCATTGCTAGCCGCTTCGGTACCGTGCATTGCCCTTTCTGACCTCGAGAGTTGGTACAAACTTCGTCGGTGCATCCAAACCCCGTGATATGATACGCTGTGTCACACATAAGACTCCTTATATCTTCCTCAAAACAGCCACCATACCTACCTATTATAGCATTTCCATAGCCATTCCGAGATATATTGCCATGCAACTTCCATCATCATCATATACATGACTTGAGCATTCATTGTCATATTTCTTTGCATGATCGTAAGATAGCTAGCATGATGTTTTCATGGCTTGTCCGTTTTTGATGTCATTGCTACGCTAGATCATTGCACATCCCGGTACACCGCCGGAGGCATTCATATAGAGTCATATCTTTGTTCTAGTATTGAGTTGTAAGTAAATAAAAGTGTGATGATCATCATTATTAGAGAATTGCCCCATCAAAAAAAAGAGAGGCCAAAGAAGCCTAAATAAAAAAAGGGGGCCAAAGAAGCCCGCAAAAAAAGAGAAAAGAAAAAGGGGCAATGTTACCATCCTTTTACCACACTTGTGCTTCAAAGTAGCACCATCTTCTTCATATAGAGAGTCTCTTGAGTTATCACTTTCATATACTAGTGGGAATTTTCATTATAGAACTTGGCTTGTATATTCCGATAATGGGATTCCTCAAATGCCCGAGGTCTTCATGAGCAAGCAAGTTGGATGCAAACCCACTTAGTTTCAGTTTGAGCTTTCATACACTTATAGCTCTAGTGCATCCGTTGCATGGCAATCCCTACTCCTCACATTGACATCAATTGATGGGCATCTTCGTAGCCCGTTGATTAGCCGCGTCGATGTGAGACTTTATCCCTTTTTTTCTTCTCCACATAACCTCCACCATCACATTCTATTCCACCCATAGTGCTATGTCCATGGCTCACGCTCATGTATTGCGTGAGGGTTGAAAAAGCTGAAGCGCGTTAAAAAGTATGAACCAATTGCTTGGCTTGTCATCGGGGTTGTGCATGATGTGAATATTTTGTGTGGTGAAGATGGAGCATAGCTAGACCATATGATTTTGTAGGGATAACTTTCTTTGGCCATGTTATTTTGAAAATACATGATTGCTTTATTAGTATGCTTGAAGTACTATTATCTTAATGTCAAATGATAGACTATTGCTTTGAATCACTCGTGTCTTAATATTCATGCCATGATTAGAAATATGATCAAGATTATGCTAGGTAGCATTCCACATCAAATATCTTTTTTATCATTTACCTACTCAAGGACGAGCAGGAATTAACCTTGGGGATGCTGATACGTCTCCGTCGTATCTATAATTTTTGATTGTTCCATGCCAATATTCTATAACTATCATATATTTTGGGCAACTTTTTATACTATTTTTGAGACTAACATATTGATCCAGTGCCCAGTACCAGTTCCTGTTTGTTGCATATTTTTTATTTCCCAGTAAATCCATATCAAACGGAGTCCAAACGGGATAAAAACTGACGGAGTTTTTTTTGAAATATATGTGATTTTGGGGAAGAAAAATCCACGCGAGACGATGCCCGAGGGGGCCACGAGGCAGGGGGGCACCCCCTAGGGGGGCAGGCACGCCCCTGACCCTCGTGGCCACCCCATAAGGAGGTTCGTGCCCTTCTTTCGCCGCAAGAAAGCTAACATCCAGATAGAGATCTTGTTAAAATTTCAGCCCAATCGGAGTTATGGATCTCCAGGAATATAAGAAACGGTGAAAGGGCAGAATCTGAGAACGTAGAAACAGAGAGAGACAGAGAGACAGATCCAATCTCGGAGGGGCTCTCGCCCCTCCCATTCCATGGAGACCAAGGACCAGAGGGGAAATCCTTCTCCCGTCTAGGGAGGAGGTCAAGAAAGAAGACGAAGAAGGGGGCCTCTCCCCCTCTCTTCCGGTGGTGCCAGAACACCGTCGGGGCCATCATCATCACCGCAATCTTCACCAACAACTTCACCGCCATCATCACCAACTCTTCCTCCATCTATGCGGCAGTGTAACCCCTCTTTTACCCGCTGTAATATCTACTTAAACATGGTGCTCAACGCTATATATTATTTCCCAATGATGTATGGCTATCCTATGATGTTTGAGTAGATTCGTTTTGTGTGGGGACCCCGACTCATAAGTCGTGATCGCCGAATGCATGTGTACAGTGATCCCAGAGATCAATGCTCACTGAACACACAGAAGCTGAATAACAAGAGTCTTACATCCATACGTACCGTATTACACAAGTAGGACCATTATGGTTGAGTCTTGAGTGTAACATCGCAGCGGAAATCTTCGTCGATAACTTGGACCCATGCCACCTGCCTTAACCCTACAGGCATTCTGACTGGGAAGCGTCCTAGCTCGCATGTTCATCAGCAAGGTACTCTTCATTATATCCTGTTCTTTCATGCCTGGCCAATAAAATAACTAGTGGCAAGCCAATGAGTACTTTGAATGTACTCGCAAGCAACCCATGTTTTGGTTCAAGATACAACAATGCATGATATAGGTAAATTTTTGCAGAAAGCTAGTTTTGAGTGCAATGACATGCTCAACAACTTGTAAGACATGCATCAGGAGAATTCAAGTAACCAAGAGGACAGGTTACAGATATCAACATAAAGGGAGTGGGCTCCAACCCAACCCATCCATGTCAAGTCCTTTGACTTAACCCAAGTAGTTCTTCCCACACACATTAGTTTGTAAACAAGTGGACGTAGCCCAAGAGCGGTTACCCAACTGTCCTTGACCGTGGACACGGCTATTCGAATAGTTTTACTCTCTGCAGATGTTGCACACTTTACCCACAAGATCCGGGGAACTTCCGTGTCATCCACGACCCACGGTACCTCAAGTACCCGGGGTAAGCACCCGATCACTATCTTTCCCTAGAAGACACTAACATGGAGTCCACTCGATTGGTAGTAACCCCCGTGCCCAACATTTCACAACTTAAAAATTGTGGAGCCTTGCTCCCATATTCATCACATACCACTAGCACGGGGTACCAACGGTGTGCCCGGTGCCCCATAAAAATGTTCTTGGCCGCCCTACCTGGCATGACCCCGTCCCGAGAGAGCGCACCAACAACTCTCCCGTCACTAGTAATGCGGGCTCCAAGCTAGTATCGGCCTAGGTAATAAATAATGCCCTTTCTCATACAAGGGTAGAGTGGTTGCGCATGTAAGGTTGGAATAGCGGTCGCAACTTAAACCAATCCGTTTTGAAAAACAACACACACACTTGCCTCGGTACACCACTTCGTCATCAAGTGGTTACCCAACTCATCATCTCCCCCGGGCATAAGTGGCACCCGATGGTTTTTTTCGAAAAGTCTTTTGAAAATACTTTGTCTCCATCACCATGCATATTCCCGTCCCTTTTTGTGTAGCAACTACTTTAGCATCCTATCTACTCCCACCGGCATAACCCTCATAAGAAGGTAGGGTCATGCACAATGCCAGTATCAACAAGGAGGAAATGAAGGCAACCCACCAAAGTGGCTACCATCTCATCATGATTCCGATGCAACAATAATAAAGTGCTATATGAAATGCATAAAAAGGGTTTCATAGACATGGTCAAAGGGTTGCTTGCCTTGGTCTTCAAAGTCTTCAAGTCCTTCTCCTTCTTCTTATCCAACTACTTCGTCAAATACGGGATCTATTCGCCGCAAGAAAATAACGAGAAAATAAGGCAATAGTAAAACAGAAAAACCAAAGTTCTCAGAAAAATGTCAACTCATTTTTGTTAAATACTAGGGTGAAAACTAAGAAGGGGAAAATTCCTAGTTTTAGATTTGGAGTAGCGGAATAGGAGAAATGGATTTACAAAGGTATATTTAAATGCTTAAAATCACATTTAAATATTTACAGTGAAGAAAAGGTTGTTGGATTTGAATGAAAGTTGCACCATTAAATAGGCCGCAATACTTTAGGAATTTAGGAGTTGGAATTAATTTATTTGGACATATATTTTATCCTATGGATTTTTTGGAAAGTGACAAAAAAAGAAAAAAGGGGAAGGGGCACTGTGCCTGCTGGGCCAGAACTACCGCAGGGCAGCAGCCCAGCCAGCGACGCGGCCCAGCCGAGCCGACGCGCGCGCGCGCCAGGTTTGAACCTGACGGGCGGGGCCCAGCTGCCAGTGGGATATAGAGGGGGCGAGAGAGAGATGAGGATCACAGGCGGGGCCCACCTGTCATCTCTCACCTCGCGACCAGAGGGTCGGCGTGCTCACCGGCGACGTTTCCGGGCATGGCGGGGTGAGCTGATGGCACCGTTGGACTCCTCGTCGTGTCGCCGTTCGGGTGGTGCCGGAGTTGGTCGCCGGGGTGGCTTGGTTCGCCGGCGACGAGGAGGCACGACGGAGGAGCTTCGGGAGGTGGACAGACTGCTCCGTTCGGCCTGCAACTGATGCGGAAGAGGGAGGGGAAATGATCAGTGGGCTCCTGCGGCTCCAGATCGAGCGAGAGTGGGGGCGGAGAGGGCCCGTACCTCTGGATCGACGGCGACCCAAGGCGGCGGAGCTCCGGTCGATCCCGAGCACAGAAGCTCCTTGAGGACGTTTGGGTGGTGCGGGCGTGTTCTTGGGGGTGTGAGGAGGAGGCGAATGCCACTGGAGCGGCCCGGGGCGGGCTTATATAGCCGTGCGATGGTCCACCATGGACTTGTGCGCCGGCGAGCTCGTTGTCGTCGCCACGGGTCACGGGGGCCTGTTTGAGTGTGTCTGGGGTGCTCGTGGGGTTGGTCCAGAGTGAGCGGGTGAAGGAAGAGAGCAGGAGGAGGGCCAGGGGCACCGCGCGTGTGAGGCCGCTCATTGGAGCTCTCGAGCGGCCGACGCGCGTGCGAGCAAGGGCAGCAAGAGGGAGAAGGAGGAGGGGGACAAAGGCGTGGCGTGATGAGGACATCGAGGCACCTCGACTGGCGCAAGGGCCAGGCCCGAGGTGGCCAGACGCTGCGGATTGGGGATGGCTACAGTGCGGGTGTGCACTGTAGCGCGCTCTGGAGCACGCCAATTGCATGCCAGGGCATGCCTTTGGCTTGTAGGGCGCGGCCACTTGTGTCTAGGTTGTTTAGGGAGGAGTAAACAAAGGGGAGAGGGCCTTGGATGCCCTGGACAGCTAGTAGGAGAGGAGAGAGGTTGAGGGAGAGAGGGAAAGGAGCTGTCCAGAGAGAGAAAGTGGGGTATTACCCCTCCAATAATTAAGCTATGGATTTGCCATTGCTACTGGAGGTGCAAGGGGACTAGGAGGGGCTGTGATAAAAAGTTGAGGCCATGGAGAAGAGTGGAAGTGGTCAAAACAGGGGTTTTAGTAAAATGGCAGAAGGTGTTTGTTGCTGGTTTGGGCAAGAAGATGAATTCCTATTGTCATGAGGCTTGACAGGGTCAAATAGCATAAGATAATAATATGTTCCACCAAGGTTGAGTCCATTTGGGCAAAGTTGCCAATGCAACTTTTGTAAACCCTAGAAATTAGAAGAAATGAACTTGTGTAGATCTAGTTGAGAAAATCACTTCCCCTTGATGAACCACTTGGTGCAGTGGCCTCATTTGGTCATGTCAACATGCTCACAAATGTTGGGGTCAAAGAGAGAAAGTTGGTAGTACAAAGTTGTTCAAATTTGATTCTGGTCAAAGAGGGTTTTGGGGCACTTTGATCAATATAACATTTTCTCCAACTTGTGCCATTTGGTCTAGATGAATTATTAGACCATTTGAGCATGTTCACAAGGTTTGAGAACATTTGGACATGTTTGGCAATGTAAAGTTGCTCAAATTTCAAAATGGACAGAAATGGTTTTGAGGGGATTTCATGGGGTTATGCCATTCTCCATCACATGATACTTGCCAAGATCATCAAACATGTCATATGTGACATGCTAGAATTTTCTTGGAATTTTTGGAGAATATTTCCTTTGTAAATATTTCAAAAGCTTGAAATATCCAGAAAAGGTTTTTGAGGGATTTGACCAATATTTTGAACATGACCATGTGTTGAAACTCTTATATATGGGAAATATATGCCCACTGAGTTTCCCTGATTTTTTAAAAATATTTTTAAAACAATAAAATAATTTTTCCCTATTAAAGACCATTTCTGGCCTTAAGAAAAAGCTTTTAAATAAAATAGGAAAATAACTTTTAAAATTATATTTTTGTGGTTTATGGAAGTCCTATATCTAATAGGTTCAAATATACTCTTTGAAATATTTTTCATACCCCAAATCAAGTACTTGTAGTGCAAACCAACTAATTTTTGAAAATACTTTTTGGCCAAATTATTTTTGTAAGAAAATACTATATTGCTCTATACACATGGCATGATCATTGGGCAGAAGTTTGGGTCAAGGAGATGAAGTACAGAAGGTGGAGTTGTGTTGACTTTAAAGAGCACTTGAAAAACACAGAGAGAAAACCAACTCCAAATAAAAGCCAAATAATGCAAAAGTTTTTGTCAAACCACACTTTATCAAGATTTATTAGCTTAAGTGTTGTGGCATGAAAATCAGGGTGTGACATTTTGTCCTATGGGTTAGTTGATGATCATGATTGGTTTGAGTTGCATGTTTTATTATCGATGCTATCCTATGGTGCTCTCTGTGTCGCGCAAGCGTGAGGGATTCCCGCTGTAGGGTTTTCAATATGTTCATGATTTGCTTATGGTGGGTGGCGTGAGTGACAGAAGCACATACCCGAGTAAGTAGGTTGTTTGCATATGGGATAAAGAGGACTTGATACTTTAATGCTATGGTTGGGTTTTACCTTAATGATCTTTGGTAGTTGCGGATGCTTGCTAGAGTTCCAATCATAAGTGCATATGATCCAAGTAGAGAAAGTATATTAGCTTATGCCTCTCCCTCAAATAAAATTGCAATAATGATTACCGGTCTAGTTATCGATTGCCTAGGTACAAATAACTTTCTCGTAACAAAAAGCTCTTTACTAAAACTAACTTAGTTGTGTCTTTATCTAAACAGCCCCTACTTTTTATTTACACGCTCTTTATTACCTTGCAAACCTATCCAAAAACACATACAAAGTACTTCTAGTTTCATACTTGTTCTAGGTAAAGCGAACGCCAAGCGTGCGTAGAGTTGTATCGGTGATCGATAGAACTTGAGGGAATATTTGTTCTACCTTTAGCTCCTTGTTGGGTTCAACACTCTTACTTATCTAAAACTGTTGCGATCCCCTATACTTGTGGGTTATCACTAGACCAGGATCCTTTCATCGCGTCCTCTCGCTTCATCGGTGTCGTTGTCCACCTTGTCGGTGCCGCTCCTACGACCGGATCATCCTCGGCAACAGGATTTATCCCCCGACCCGGCCGTCTGCTGTCTAAAGTCTTCTTTACCCTCCGCTGATAGCCATCGCACCCGCAGCACCCTCAACGTATCAGCAGGGGCCTACACGACATCGCAAGAGAGGTAGTACTCTTCCATATGTGCTTAAGTAATTGATCTCACCTGGAAAATAGATCGTAAATTGTTTACTATGCTTTTCTTGTCCATACCAAATCATAGTGGCTAGTTGAAAGCAAACATTGGTTGCGAAGTAGCTTTGTCCGGTTTGCACCTTCAGATCCGCCATGGCATGGTCACTATACTCGTAAAGTTTATGGTTTCCCCCCTTTATATTCACTACCATCATCGTAGGTGCTTCGTGTCGTGCTAGCACTGCTCCTCAAGACCTCAACCCATCAAGCGAAATAACATGCCACTCATAATTCCAAAGCTTAGGTGTTGAAATACGAATCTGATATGATGCTCATATTACTAAAATAGAGAACGTTTAATTGGTCACCTAATGTTCCTATATTCGTTTCGAAAAGCATGTGCGCCAACCACTGGTCCAGCTAGTTCCACTTTCCTGATTTTACTCTTGATGCTTAGGGTTTTCCCCTTTTATCTACTCTACTATGATCTGCGTAGGTGCTTTCTGTCGTACTAACATTACTCCACCCTTCAAGCCAAACAACACAACACTCAAAATTCAAAAGATTAGTTGTTCAAATATGATTGTGATATGATACTGATATTAGTTAACATACACATTTAATTGGTTAGCTAAAGGTCCCACTTGAGTTTCCAAATGCATGTCACGACATATAGAGAGACAGCAGAATTGCATTTCTTTGTCACCTGTTGACTGTACTTTCTTGTCCATACCAAATCTTAGTTGTTATTTCAAAGCAAACATTGGTTGCTAACTACCCTTTGCGCAGTTTGCAGCTTCAGATCTGCCATCCCACTGCCACGGTCAACACTATACTCATCATGCTTACGGTTTCCCCATTTTATGATGACCACGATCAGCCTACGTGGTTCGTGTCGTAATAGCGCTTCTCCACCCATCAAGCTAAACAATCTTAGTTGTACAAGTTCAAATATGATATTATGCTGATATTAGTAAAACTGAGAGATGTTTAATTGGTCAGCTAAATGTTGCTACTTTAGTTTCGAAATGCATGCTAGACACATATGGAGAAACCGGAAGGAATAGTATTTCTCTGTGCACTCTAGTTCATCATGGGTGGGCAACCGATGTTGTATAGAAAGACTTGTAATATCTTCAATCTACTTGCTCTTCTGCTCTTCTTTAAGATGATCCTCTTCTCTTCTTTAATAAGCATGTTCCTTGTTGGGAAGAGTAGCAGAGACATTTGCGGTCGACTTGTCAGGTCGAGTTGTTCTCCCTTAGTATATTTTGAATCTGTCAGGTCAGGTCGACTTGTTCTTCTTCACTATGTGTTGAAGCTGTCATCTACGAAGTATCATCACTTCTGGAGCTCTCATATTTTGAGTAGTAGGCCACATTATATTAATGCACACACCAAATTACAGCATGCATGGCATCTCTCAGAAGAATTACAGAGATAGCACAAAGGGGTTTATAGGGAGGCAGTATTGGATTAGAATCACTTCTACATTACAAAGATAATCTCACTTGTTTTTATGTTTTCATGCATGTCAGGTATTCAACATTATCAAAATGAATATGAGAATGGGCGCACAATAGGAATATTGCGGAACAATCCACTGGATAACAAACTTGGCATGGTGGAGGATGGCCTATCTTATTCACCCATCAAGGTGCTTGGTCTAACTTGGCAAGGTTGTATTGGCCGCACATATTTTGCATCCGACCTCTTGCATTACTTCTACTTTGTTACATCATCTGCTTAGTTTAAGAATCATATATGAGTATATGCCATACCTATCCATTTTCTATACCTATTCCATGTGTCGTCATACTATGTTTTTCCAGTCAAATGTTGTTCATTCGTAATAGATATCCAAAAGGAAGATGATGAGTGCATATCCTCGAGGAGTACAAACTAGGTATTTGTAAAAGGTAGTGATACCTGATAAATCAGATAGATTAGCAGCCACAGAAAACACAAGCCCAATTGTACCACACTTTACCCCTACTCCACTGGCCAAACCCCTATTAGAACTGCTGAGAGCCCAGCGTCAGGTACTGTCTATGATATCAATTCAAAATTTGAACTCCTAAATTTCTGCATGTGCCTTACCTTCTCTCTTCTATTAAAACTAATTTCAGATGAATCTCCTTTCTCAAAGGATCATAGGATCTCACAACAATACTGGGCTCTGCATTGCTCTTGTCAGTACTTCTTGCCCTTTGTCATCATACTTACACTCATTGCTGTTTGATTATGTATCATCACTGTAAATGTTCGCTTCTTTATCCTCCCTTTGCTTGAAATTATAAGATCCATATTTACTCTTAGGTAAATGTAGAATTAACACAATGGTTATGAAGTTTTGGATTGCTCATGTAAGTACCTGTAGTCATGTACTCCCTCTGTATCGAATTAATTGTTGATCAATTGGATGTATTTAGAACTTAATAGTGCTAGATAACATCCATTTGAGCGACAAGTAATAACAGACGGTGGTGGTATTACTGTACTTGCATCACGAGATAGTTGATTGTCTAGCATTACTCTGCATCTTATCTGCCCTGCCCTCCACTTTCTCCAAATTATCATATCTACATTTACTCTTGCCAAAATGTTGAATAAAGCCAATGCCACTGCACACACTGATGTCTGCTTTCCTCTTGTCAGTACCTTTTGCCTTGTAACCCTGTACTTAATCAATTGCTATTTGATTATGTATCATTAGTCTGCACCCGAGCTTCATTATCCTCTGTTTCTTCCAATATTATTTGATCTATATTTACTCTTTGCAAAATGTAGAATGATGGCAACGCTTATAAAGAATTTCTTTGGGGAATTTATTGAATTATCCTTCCATCAACATAGGGAAGGGCTTTGTCCAGCCCGTGTTAACATGTAATGTAAGTTCGTCCTTCTCAAGACTTCAAACTTTGTTCTAGTATAGAGTTTGATAGGCATCATTTCCTCGATTGCTATTTACTTTGCTATTTACATCTGATTGGATGTTTGCAACAACTACCAGTTTTAAATTGTAGTTGTAAAAACATGTTCCTTATGCAGAACAAATCCATTTATTTGCTTATATAATTGTGAAACCTGTTACGTGTCTCCTTGTTTCTCTTTCAGAATCGTATCTCTTATGCTAGGCAGAACTTTAGGGAAGATAGTGAGCCAAATCATATTAAGGACATCGAGATGACCCCAAGGTCCTGTCTTGATGAAGACAGTGAGTTGAAGTTACTCACCAGCAGGTGTGAGACAACCTCTATGCAGTCACTGCCTCAATCAGTTCGATTTCTTCAGTCTCAACTTAAAGCGGAAAGGCTTGCTTCAGCTCAGCTCCGACTTGAAGTAAAAGATGCACAGAAGATGTCAGAGGACTACCTTGCGCACTATGGTGCCATATAGCTAGGGATGGAGCATCTATCATTGACACAATTGGGGTCTCATCAACTTGTTCGGCTGCTTGCGGAGCCCGTCCTGGCCAAGCCTAGTGCCTTCTGAAGTGCTCTCATTTTTGTATATTCTTTTGTCGGTGCATTTATATGCACTGGTTGTGACCTTTGATGCCCAGTGTATGTAATCCGCGGTCACGTTGCGCTTTATTATCATCGGTAGCGAACTTTGATTCCCAGTGGATGTAATATGTCATAATTTCTTTATTGTATAGTCTAGGTTTATTCTTTGGTCGGTATGCTGTAATTTAGGCCGGAAAGTTCAGTGGATCTCATTGTTGTCAGTCTTCAGGCCGGCCCGTTACTCATATGGGCCAAAACGTGGGCCTATAATCATCTTGGGCCATTAGCAGGTCTAAACTTATAGTAGTTTCCTGCCTTTAATAGGACGAGTAAAGTTCTAGCCAGCTGGGCCAGAGAATACCATGGGCTTTTAACAGGCTAAAACCTAGATTGGGCCAGCGTTGGGCCAAAAACTTCACGGGCCAATACAAGCCGAAACTGCCTAAGGCCCATGTTTGACCCAAATAGGACGAGCAGTTAATAGGCCAAAATATATCTCGGGCATGTTTGGCCCAATAAAATTATGGGCTTTAAGCAGGCTAGTATCCATGCGGGCCATAGGCCCAAAGTGTCACGGGCCATTATCAGATGGGCTGTAAGCATACCGGATTCAGCACAGGCTGTAATTAGGCCCAACTGTTCCACGGGCCATTAACATGCCGATAGGCCTGTTGGGCTGAAATTTATCCACAAAGACTATGGGCCATTAAGAGGCCTAAAGTTACTTCGAATAAGAAATAGCCCAGTTTCTGCATGGGTTGTTAAAGGGCCTAAAGTTAAACCGGGCCGACAATGTCCCAGATGCACCACGGGCCGCTAACAGGCCGAAACTATTATCGGGCCGAACTGGTTATTGGGCATTTAACAGACTGAAATACAAACCTGTCTTAGAATGGGCCCAAAAGAAAAGTGGCCTGTTAACGGGCCTGATCCGATATGGGCCTAATTTGGCCCAAAGCACGGCAGGCTGTGAACGGGCCTCAATTTGGCCCAAAACATGGCAAGCTGTTAACGGGCCAGCCCACTAGTGTCTAAAAAAACATACTGGGCCTTTAACTGGGCCGACCTTTTCATCGGAATGGGCCTCTGTTGGGCCGTGCCACGTGTCGATGTATCATAGGTGCCTCGTGTCCAATTAGTGGATGACATCTGTCCCAACGATGAGCAAACACGTGTTTCCTCCGGCCAATGAGAATTTTACACGTGGAAAATCACCATTGGTCCGGGCTGTTAACGGGTTATGGGATCCAATACCGGACACGATAGCTTAACAGCGACCCATTACGGTCGATGCCACGTGCCGGGCACCCTTGATGAAAGCACTTCTATGATGCGTGATTTATCATCATGGAAGTGGACACTTCCATGATGATAATTTTGGTAATGTCATGGAACACTTCTACAACAGCACATGTATGAATATCTTGATTCTGTCATTAAATCATCATGGATGTACATGCATGACAGAAAACGTCACCTACTGTGACAAACACATATCATCACAGAAGTGTATTTTTTGTAGTGTAGATTAAGCAGTCGTTCTTAATTTATACAAATAGTTCAACTCGATAGCTGAACCGACCAAACGTTTCCCCAATTGTTGCCAACCACATACTGAAATAGCTAATTCAACTATATATACTAGCTAATTTTAAGTACGTTGTACAGTTCCACCACATCTATAGTCAGATGAACTGAACAAAGTACCCCCTAAATACTACTACTACTACTACTACGAAGGGGCTTTGTACTACTTCCGGTAGCCTCTCCTCTGCTGAGCACGCGTAGTAAGAGGAAGAGGAGGAGGAGCCTATCGACGAGCTGGACAACTCCAATACGATGCCTGCCGCTTCTACACCTTCAGCGACGCTCACCTCGAACGCCCTCTGTCGCTCTAGACGACCCCTCTCGAAGTGGACGGACTGCTTGTAGATCTCCTGGTTCCTCGCCTCTACGTTGGCGTGTGCTGCGGCCACGACTGCGATAAGGCTCTTTGCGTTCTCGAAGAGGCGCTCCTCCTCCTCCCGAAGGAACTCGATGTAGCGCGCAAGGTCGCTGCCGCACGTGCGGGCCTCCACCTCCGCCTCGGCGGTGGCGGAGCAGGTGATAATCCTGGCGGTCGACGGTGGGCTGGCGGCCACAACCACCACCTCCTGCCTTCGGGTCGCGGAGGCGGAGCAGGTGGTGGCCATGATGGCCGGTAGTGGGGTGGCAGCCACGACGGCCACCTCCCGCTTTCGGGCCATGGAGGTGGAGTGGGTGATGGCCCTGGCTTTCAACGATGGTGTGGCAGCAATGGCAGCCAACAACGGCGGCCTGCAACAGCTGCCGACAGGAAGCGGCGACGGAGCGTGTGGTGGGTGTTCCACGCACACCCAACATGGACGCCATTCGCACTACACTACATCGGGGATTGCGCCAAGGCCGCGGTGTAGGCTCCAAGCTGGAGCTGTCCTTTGATGGCTGAGTGATGACGACGGACTAGTGCCATTGGCAATTGTGGGAGAAGCAGACGAGATAAGCTACAGGGAGGGGAAAATGCGACACATGACTCACCGGCCGTGCGGGTTTATATAGTAGGCTGGTAAGCATTGGTATTTTGGGGGATTTCACCGAGTCGGGCGGGAAGTTTGCGCGGGAACCTGTGCGGTTGCACGAGAATGGGCTCACCGCCGTTTGGCCAAAATAACACCCCCGCGCGCTGCTCAAGCTTGCGCTCTAGGCCGTCCACGGCAGCGGGGTGACAAGAAGTGCGAGAGGAGGATGAAAGGACACGTAAACATACGGTTAATAAAAATAACATTTGTGATTTAATTACCTACTATACCCCCATCCTGGTTTATAAGTAGGATTTAACTAATAAAATACAAATGCATGTCGCCAAAGATTATATCGTTGGATTCGTATTTGAACATAGTTTCCAGTTATATAATTTTTGTAACATGCATTAACATTTTGTTGGTTAAATTTAAGGTTATATAACAGCAAGCGTTTGCCAACAACAGACACGGCTTATTCCATCACAAACATCTCGGATGGATCAAGTGTATGCCATGTATCACACACACAACTCGAATCTGATTCGTGCTTGATGTCTCCGACATCGCTCGCACAGTTCGTCTTATTTGCCACGTATCACTGTGCCGGCCTCTGCTCGCTTCCCTAGGCAAGCTCTACTCGTCGTTAGGCGCCACGACGCGGTCTGCTCGCGTCCGTCAGCATGCTCTGCTTGCGTTCGTTGGTGTGCTTGGCTTGTGGACAACTCTTCCTTGCGTGTTCAACTGCTATATGCATATATATGGTCGCTCGCCGTTGAGGCAACCGCGGAGCGCTCTGCTCGTGTCCCTCCGTGCGCGCTCTGCCAGCGGTTGGGCCTACGCGCGATCACGTCGAGGGCCCCATATGCATGCGGTTGCGCCGCATGCGTCGCCACATGATCCAGTTACGTGCGGCATGATGGAGTTACGCCCTACAAATTAAAACTGGCATCAGGGCGTGCCGATATTCTAGGCCGTCCGGCTTCCCCTTTAATTCCTGCGGCCATTATAACCTTAGTCTCTTCAACCTTTCGATCGCGCCCCACAACAAAGTGCAATCACATGAATAAATAACGTAAAACTAATATATACCTTATAAGTCTCAGCGGAAACAAACAATCGGGCGTGGAGTCCCATCAACGCCATCGGCAAGTTGAGTGTAGACCACAACCCAACAACGAAACTCACTCCGTAGAAATAATCCTGCAACATGATACGTTGCAGCCGTGTAGGTCAGTACATTGAATGTACTGGCAAGATCACTGTAAGAAGAACAGATGATAAAACTATACTATATGCAATATGACTTTGTGGCTCTGTATCTGAGGTTTTTGCGTAAAAGGTGGTTTTATTTTCCCTACAACAAGGAAATGACCGAAGTCTGCACTACGGAGTTTTCTATCATGACATGGTTCTGCCAACCGATGTCTCATAACCCAAATCATTATAAGTTGCCCACAATTAAGTTATCAGTCCGGTGTTGAGAGTTCCGGGATATATCCAAGTCCAGAGGCTCAAATTGTCCATAATCGGGGCGACGGCTAATCATGTTTAGCTTGTATACTATGCAGAGGTATGTGCACTTTTACCCACAGTACTCGATCTCCTCTTTTGAATTCCTCACACTGCCTGATGTTTGAGAACTGGATGATCGAGACATAGTCTTTTCGAAAAGGTCCCCTTAATCGAAAGATACGCCAGAACACCTACAATTCCCCTACATCTGCTAGCCTATCATCGAAAGGTTTCCCACAACTTACCCAACTATGCCAAAGCCCATAATGGCTTGTGGCTGCACACGAAAGTTTCTAGGCATGAAATATCGTATGATCCCTTTGAGCCTGGGTGGCATTCCATAGGGTGATCTCACAAATCCTCTGGGATCCCCCTGGGCAAGCACTGGTTTCTCTAGGTGCCCGGGCAAGCCACTGGTTTCTCCAGGGTGCCCCAACCATTCCACCCAGATGTGTGTTTATGTTGCCACCTTAAGTTACCCTTAATTATTATCTCTCTCATAACTTGCATGAATCTCACATACCAATCCCCATCTACGAGCATGGCTAAGCAATATATGACATAACGAATAATCCCGGGGTGTTTCAAGGATCATAGATTCCTACCTCATGAACTACGTAGCAAAGCCCCAGTTCCCAATCCTACTCATTCAAATTTGTAAGGGTGAACTAATGCATAGCAAAAACTGGGTATAGAAAAGTATGATCAAAGTGTGAACTTGCCTGGTAAGTTGATGAAGATATTAACGCTCTCGGAAACTTGACAAAACTATTCGTCACTCCGAGAAAATCTATATAATCAAACATAGTATTCACATAAGCAATATTCTAGCAAGAAATTCTAGCACTCAAAATAATAGTCTACAAAACATTCTAATAAATAAAAAACGAGAAACACCAAATAAAATCCAAGGAAAAAATACACAAGTAACTATAAAATACCTACGAAGAAAACTTTTGACTCAACTACAAAATTGTTTTATCCTAAATAATTTAAGAACAAATAAAATGCTAAACTAATAAGTTAACTGAAAATAAAATAGGTTTTCATTAAAATAACAGAAAGAATTTTTCATAAACTTTTAGTAGCAAAAAGAAACAATAAAAAGCTTTTATAAAACTCTAACTATGACCTATACAAGTTTTCAAACCAAGCTAAAGAAAATACTTTTTTTAATAAAAAAATTATCTACTGTTCACCAACAGAAACATAAACTAATTTGTCAAAAGAGGCAAAAATAAATAATTTAAAACTATTAAAAACAACAAAGGAAAGATTATAACAAAACTATAAGTGAAATAGTACTGTTTTGCCTAAAACCCTATTTTAAAATAAACAAAAACTGATTTGAAAAAGTCTACTTTTAGATAAAAGATCAAGTGATCCCTAGCGAAAAGAATTAATCAAAAAGCTATTTTTAATTAAAAGTTATTAGCAATCTAGTGTTTCTAACAAATATGTTTGAATTCTAAATTTAAGAGTTCAAAAGTATTTTTCGTTGTGTCCACGGGATAGATGGGATTTTTTATGAATCCGTAGCGAAAAGAATCATCAAAATTGGAGTTGTAGATCTAAAGATATAAAAAAACCGAATCTAAATCAAAAAACAGAAACGAAAAAAACAGAAAGTGCGCTAGCTACATAGCAGGCTCTACTGGAGTCTGTGATCTGTAACTTAGAACTGCACGTGCTTGATTAATAAAAGAAAATTAGACGAACCGGTTCGACATAAACCGGCTGAACCGTAAATAAACCATAAGCTAAACCAACCTAAATAAAAACCAATCTAAATAAAAAAATGTTTTTTCCTAACTGAAACGAACAGATGAATTGAACGCTTACAGAGAAGAATGGGGTGGATCTCTGACGCGGTGGGCGGCGGCCCCGACGGTCGTGGGCGGAGGCGAAGGTGTCAGGAGGATGTAGCATAGAGCGGCTCGTCCGGTGGTGGAGTTGGAGATGTTCGGCGACGACGAACGGCGAAGAAACGGAGCGGTGAAGCTTGGTGCTCCGGGTGCTCCAGCGAAGACAATGAGTTTGGTACAACCTTTGTCAATGGAGAGGCAAAGCAAGACCATGTCAAAACGGTTATAGAAATCGATGGAAGTCGACATGAAAAAGGAGAAGGGTCGGGATGGCTCACCGGCATGGGAAAACGGCGATTATGAGCTATAGGGGTGGACTTGGCGAGGGGTTTCGAAGGGAATTGGTCGAGAGGGGTCATGGCTATTTATAGGACAACTTGCTTGGACGAGGGGGAGACTAGAGATAGGGTTTCCACGAAGATCGGTTGCGGAGGCAGCGTCAAGAGCGTGTACGTACATGATTCTGTTTCTGTGCGTGAAGAAGAAGAAAGAAGAGGTGGGGCCCATGGGCCACTTGTGTGAGAGAGCGATCAGGCGTGGGGAAACGAGGGAACGGGCGAGCGAAGGAGTCGGGCACTGGGCGCTGCCCTTCTTTTTTTGTTGTATAAGGGCGCTGGCCTCGCCTGCTCGCAGGCTGCGGCCTCTGGCGGCTGGCGATGGGGCGGGGCAGGCCGCGCTGGCCTTGCTGGGCGCCTGGCCGCTGCTGGCCTGGGCCGGTGGGCCTGCCCGGCCGGATTTTTTTATTTAAAAAAACATTTTTTTTGTTTTTTTAACAGCGAGGAAAAAATTAACTCAATAAAAAATCTATATAGGCATATTATATACAAAACATTTTAGAATAAAATTTCCTAGAATATGAACATATTTTCACGGCCAAATAAAATACTTTAAAAAATCATGTTGTTGCAATATGTCCAAAATGAAAGGGAATTGGATATCGAATAAACTGGCAAAGCTTGTCTCTGATTTTTGGAGTGTCATATTCCTCCTCTCGTATTTATTTTATCACAGATTTTTTTTGACAAAATTCAAACTAAAAATTAAATAGGGATTCAACTAGAAAATTTTGGGAAAGTCCTTTTATTCCCTGTCATTCAACTTTCAAAAAGTTTCAACTTCACTCAATTTCACACAAGCACCCACACCACAATCAAACAAACAATCAAAACTATTTATTTATTATAATATTTCAAAATTTAGAATTTTGGGATGTTACAAACCTACCACACTTAAAATGAATCTCGTCCTCGAGATTCAGAGAGGCTAGCAAGAAAAAGCTTAGGGTTTGGGGGTCTAGCAAATCAAATGATCAAAATGGTCTGGGGTGCTACCACACTTAAAAAGCAAGATTATGGTCCCGTCCAAAACTCATGTACTCATTCCTTTTGGTTGACTGTGTCAGTCTTCTCATATTCCCTAGATAACTCCTTCACTGGGGCTCTTTCGGTCGGGGCACGACCTTTTTCCTCAAATTATTGTGTCCTTTCATCATGGTAAGGTTCTTCAAAGACTGGGTCTTCTCAGTTGACGGGTCTGTCGACAATACTAAAAAACTATCAAAAATCTCATGGTGGTCAACAATTAATGGTTCTCCTGCAGGAAAGGGTCTGGGTTGAATCTCACCGTATATCCTATGGTCGACAATGGTTGCCTGTACAGGGTCCATCGTTCTACCATTCTATGGTTTAAACAAGGTTTGATATCGTCGTACGATGGGTAAGTCACTCAGATTTACCATCCCAAATAGCAAGAGCGAATGACAAGAGTAATTCAGTATGGTGATCAATCCATTCGGCACCCAAATCATTACCTTGTATAAGGTTTAGCGAATCTCATATTTCTAACACTCGGGCATTCTCACAAGCATTGCGTAATTTCTTTTGTCCACGAATTGGGTTCAGATAAATCCATTAATTATGTAAGATGAACAAAACATCTATCATTTTATTCACAACTCTCGGGTTTTGCGTAATCTCCTAGGGAAACGTCTGCTGCTTAATTCACAACTTCTTCCAAAATTGTTTCCTTCATCCGGAGAGTACTGGATCCTTATTACATCCTGGGCCTGAGGGTTATGGCCCACTTCAACTCTTGTACAATTTTTTCATTTCATCCTTGGAGTTACTCTTGTTCCACGTTCCTTGCATTAGACCTCCTTAAATTCCAATATTGGATCATTCCTTTATACTCTTGAGGTAACCAACATATCGAAATAAAAAACATTTTGTTCAAACTCCACTCTGCGGAATAAATTTTCCATTCCATTGGTTAGTTGTTCTCACTAGGTACTACCACCCTTGAAATGCACAAATTCTTCCATAGACCATATTTCTCATATCCTCGAAAATGGTCAACGTCTGTGTTCGTAAAGTAATAACTCATACAATTCAACATGTGAAATCATTACACATTAATTTTATTGATTTCGTGAGTTCATTACAATCTCTGAGACATCCATTACATAACTCAACTTATTGTCCTCTTGAAAATAAATTTGCTTCCTACTACACTTACTACCAATACCAAAAGTCCAACTACTCAGCTCCAGCTTTCATCTTGTCGGGACATTCAGTAGAATAATGTCCTGCTTCCCTGCAACGAAACAAATGACTTCTGACATGTCTCAGGGCTTCTTTGTGATTATGTAGGCTCCTTGGATTGTTAGCTTCTTTTCTGGACATTTACCAACATAATGACCTAAATCCTTGCACCTGTAACAAGTGATATGACTTAGGTTCTTCTCTACAGAAATTGGATTGTACTGGGGATGCCTTGGTTTTCTCTTCCTGTATTTCTTCGTAATGATCAGAGCTTCTATTTCCTGAGGGTCAAACTTCACTTCTGCTGTCGGGAAGCCTCTGAGATACTCTTGGCTTTCCTTCGTGCAATACTCTGAAAAATGTCCTTCTCCACATGAATAGCAGGCTTGGGCGAAAAATATGTTTAGGCCTTAACCATCAGGGTCTTCAATAACTTTCTTCATGGTAGGTTCTTCTGAATTTTCCCTGAGGGTTTCTTTCACGGCTTCTTTCGGCTTCTTGGTAATTTCTTGTACCTTGGGGTACATGTGACACTGACCAGGGTAGTGTGTAGTTCCTCACACAGGAAACAAGTAACTTGCCTAGTCAGGCACTCTTTGACTGGGTGATTCTCCTCACAATGAGGGCATCCATCCTTGTGTTCCTCCTAGGTGTGTCCTATCTCTCCACATATCTTGCATGCACAAGTTTTCTCATGCGATCTTCCATGTTCCGTATCCATTGTGCTACCTCCGGCTGTGTCATTGATCTCGGAGATACTACAACATCTTCATTCATCATCTATTGGGTCCAAGGGTTTTTGGATGAGAAATGAGACAAGAGATAGAGGGATATACACACAATACAAACAATAGTTTTGAAGGAACGGGTTTTATTTTGTGGCTATCAGGAAAACATTAAACAAATGACAACTCACAAATCGTCGCATCTAATGTAAGTTATAACAGGGGTTTGGTCTTCTAAAGGTCAAACAAATCTTCATATTCTTCAAATTCTTCAAGTCTTCGGAGTCTTCAACTGTTGTGGCTTCAACTCTTCTAATGCATGGTGAAATCCTCTTTACTCTGAAGAGGTCATCAGTTGTCCGATATCTTGTCCTTCTTGGAGCGGCTTCAGTTGATCCTCCGTGTGGTCAAAAGGGGATGAGGTATATTCCAACTATTTGAGGTAAGAGGGCTATGAGATAAAATCAGAAAAGATGAGAAGTAAGGGATCTTTTTGCAAATAAAGTTTTAGAGAGATCATGTCCTAGGCCTTTCTAGTTTTTAGGGTCACGTCCTACAGTCAACATGTGCTCTGATACCATCTCTGTAACGACCCGACCTCAAACGGTTAAGCTTCTATGTATCTGTGCCATCCCCGGATTAGTATGCTCGCACACACAGTACATCAATGTATATATCAAAGTGCAATCACATGTATAAATAACATAAAACTGATATATATATATATATATATATATATATATACCTTATAAGTCTCAGCGGAAACAAACAATCGGGTGTGGAGTCCCATCAACGCCACCGGCAAGTTGAGTGTAGACCGCAACCCAAGAACGAAACTCACTCGTCATAGAAATAACCCTGCAACATAATACGTTGCAGCCGTGTAGGTCAATACATTGAATGGACCGGCAAGATCACTGTAAGAAGAACAAATAATAAAACTATACTGTATGCAATATGGCTTTGTGGCTTTGTATCTGAGGTTTTTTGCATAAAAGCTGGTTTTATTTTCCCTACAACAAGGAAATGACCGGAGTCTGTAATACGGAGTTTTCTATCATGACATGGTTCCACCAACTGATGTCTCATAACCCAAATCATTAGAAGTTGCCCACAATTAAGTTATCAGTCCGGTGTTAGAGTTCCGGGATAGATCCAAGTCCAGAGGCTCAAATTGTCCATAACTGGGGACACGATTAATCATGATTAGTTTGTACGCTCTGCAGAGGTTTGCACACTTTTCCCCACAAGACTTGGTCTCCTCCGTTGAATTCCTCGCACTGCCTGATGTTTGAGAACCGGATGATTGAGACATAGTCTTTCCGAAGAGGTCCCCTTAACCGATAGATACGTCGGTACACCTACAATTCCCCTACATCTGCTAGCCTATCATGGAAAGGTTTCCCACAACTTACTCAACTACGCCAGAGCCCATAATGGCTTGTGGCTGCAAACGAAAGTTTCTAGGCATGAAATATCATATGATCCCTTTGAGCCTGGGTGGCATTTCATAGGGTGATCTCACGGGTCCTCCGGGATCCCCTTGGGCAAGCACTAGTTTCTCCAGGTGCCCGGGAAACCCACTGGTTTTCTAGGGTGTGTGTGTTGATGTTGCCACGTTAAGTTACCCTTAATTTTTATTTCTCTCACAACTTGTAAGAATCTCACATACCAATCCCCGTCTACGAGCATGACTAAGCAATATAACGAATAATCCTGGGGTGTTTCAAGGATCATAGTTTCCTACCTCATGAACTACATAGCAAAGCCCCAATTCCCAATCCTACTCATGCAAATTTTTAAGGGTGAACTAATGCATAGTAAAAGCTAGGTATAGAAAAGTATGACCAAGGTGTGAACTTGCCTGTAAGTTGATTAAGATATTAACGCTCTCGAAAACTTGATAAAACTATTCGTCACTCTGAGGAATTCTATATAATGAAACATAATATTCACATAAGCAGCATTCTAGCACTCAAAATAATAATCTACAAATCATTGCAATAAAGAAAAAAACGAAATAAAATCGAAGGAAACATTACACAAGTAACTATAAAAATCTACTAAGAAAACCTTTTGACTCAACTACAAAATTGTTTTATCCTAAATAATTTAACAACAAAGAAAATACTAAACTAATAAGTTAACAGAAATGAAAATAGGTTTTCATTAACATAACAAAAAGAATTTTTCATAAACTTTTAGTAGCAAAAAGAAAAAAGAAAAAGCTTTTATAAAACTCTAACTATGACCTATATATGTTTTCATACCAAGCTAAAGAAAATACTTAAAAAAAAGTATCTACTGTTTACCAACAGAAAATAAAATAATTTGTTAAAAGAGGCAAAAAGAAATAATTTAAAACTATTAAAAAAACAAAGGAAAGATTATAACAAAACTATAAGTGAAAGAATACTGTTTTGCCTAAAACCCTATTTTAAAGTAAACAAAAACTGATTTGAAAAGGTCTACTGTTAGACAAAAGACCAAGTGATCCCTAGCGAAAATAATTAATCAAAAATCTATTTTTAATTAAAAGTTATTAACAATCTAGTGATTCTAACAAATCTGTTTGAATTCTAAAATTAAAAGTTCAAAAGTATTTTTCGTTGCGTCCATGGGATAGATGGGATTTTTTTGAATCCGTAGCAAAACGAATCATCAAAATCGGAGTTGTAGATCTAAAGATATAAAAAAACAAAACCGAATCTAAAACTAAAAACAGAAACGAAAAAAACAGAAGGTGTGCTAACTGGATAGCGGGCTGTATTTGGGTGTGCGATCCGAAACTATATTGCGCTCGGCCATAACTTAGAACTGCGCGTGTTTGATTAATAAAAGAAAAACAGACGAACCGGTTCGACATAAACCGGCTGAACCGTATATAAACCATAAGCTAAACCAACCTAAATAAAAATTGATTTAAATAAAAAAACACTTTTTTCCTAACTGAAACAAACAAATGAACTGAACGCTTACAAAGAAGAACGGGGTGGTGCTCTGGCGCGGTGGGGCGGCTGCTCTGGCAGTCGTGGGCGGAGGCAAAGGTGTCGGGAGGATGTAGCGGAGAGCGGTTTGTCTGGTGGTGGAGTTCGAGATGTTCAGCGACGACGAACGGCAACGGAACGGAGCGGTGAAGCTTGGTGCTCCATGTGCTCCGGCGAAGACAACGAGTTTGGTACAACCTCTGTCAATGAAGAGGCAAAGCAAGACCATGTCAAAATGGTTGTAGAAATTGAGGGAAGTCGACATGAAAAAGGAAAAGGGCCAGGATGGCTCACCGGCGTGGGAAAACGATGATGAACTGCAGCGTCTTCAGCCAGATTGAAACAACGAGTACGAGCTATAGGGGTGGACTTGACGAGGGGTTTCGAAGGGAATCGGTCGAGAGGGGTCGTGGCTATTTATAGGACAACTTGCTTGGACAAGGGGAAGACTAGAGATAGGGTTTCCACAAAGATCGGTCGCGGAGGCGGCGTTGACAGCGTGTAGGTACATGATTCTGTTTCTGTGCGTGAAGAAGAAGCAAGAAGAGGTGGGGCCGAGGCGCCACATGTATGAGAGAGAGATCGGGCATTGGGAAACGAGGGAACGGGCGAGCAAAGGAGTCAGGCACTGGGCGCAACCCTTCTATTTTTTTTGTATAAGGGCGTTGGCCTGGCCTGCTCGCTGACTGCGGCCTCTGGTGGCTGGGGATGGGGCTGGGCAGGCCGCGCTATCCTTGTTGGGCGATTGGCCGCTACTGGCCTGGGCCGGTGGGCCTGGCCGGCCGGATTTAAAAAAATGTTTTTTAAGAGCGAGGAAAACAAATAAACTGAATAAAAATATCTATATAGGCATATTAAATACCAAAAAAATTAGAATAAAAAATTGTAAAACATGAACATATTTTTACGGGCAAATAAAATACTTTAAAGAAATCATTTTGTTGCAATATGTCCAAAATAAAGGGAATTGGATATCGAATAAACTGGCAAACCTTGTCTCAGATTTTTGGAGTGTCATATTCCTCCTCTCGTATTTTTTTTATCAGAGATCTTTTTTGACAAAATTCAAACTAAAAATTCAATAGGGATTCAAATAGAAAATTTTGGTGAAGTCCTTTTATTCCCTCTCATTCAACTTCCAAAAAGTTTCAACTTCACTCAATTTCACACAACCACCCACACCACAATCAAACAATCAATCAAAAATATTTATTTAATATAACGTTCCAAATTTAGAATTTTGGGATGTTACAATGATCCAATCATATTCATTTTCAACGCAAACACCAAATAACATGTATTTAGGTCCAACACTAATCCCGAAGGTAGAGGGACTGTGTGATGGTGATCTTATCAACCTTGGAATCACTTCCAACACACATCGTCACCTCGCCCTTAACTAGTCTATGATCATTCTACAACTCCTGTTTCGAGTTACTAATCTTAGCGACTAAACCGGTATCAAATACCTTGGAGTTAATATGAACACTAGAAAAATACACATCAATAACATGTATATCAAATAGACCTTTGTTCACTTTGCCATCCTTCTTATCCGACAAGTATTTGGGGTAGTTCCACTTCCAGTGACCATTCCCTTTGCAGTAGAAGCACTCAATTTTAGGCTTAGGTCTAGCTTTGGGCTCCTTTACGGGAGTGGCAACTTGCTTGTCATTCTTCTTGAAGTTCCCTTTCTTTTCATTTGCCCTTTTTCTTGAAACTAGTGGTCTTGTCAACCATCAACCATCGCCAATTTCAGCATCGCGAAGAGCTCGGGAATCGTTTTTGTCATCCCTTGCATATTATAGTACATCAAAAACTTCTAGTAGCTTGGTGATAGTGGCTAGAGAACTCTGTCAATCACTATCTTATCTAGAAGATTAACTCCCACTTGATTCAAGCGATTGTACTTCCCAGATATTCTGAGTACATGCTCACTGGTTGAGCCATTCTCCTCCATCTTGTAGGCAAAGTACTTGTCAGGTCTCATACCTCTCGACATGGGCATGAGTCTGAAATACCAATTTCAACTCTTGGAACATCTTATATGCTCTGTGGCATTCAAAAAAAATTTGAAGTCCCGGTTCTAAGTCGTAAAGCATGGTGCACTAAACTATGAAGTAGTCATCATACCAAGCTTGTCGAACGTTCATAACGTCTCCATCTGCTCCTGCAATAGGTTTGCACCAAGCAGTGTATAAAGGTCATAATTCTTCTATGCAACAATGAGGATAATCCTCAGATGACGGACCCAGTCCGCATCATTGCTATTATCATCTTTCAACTTAGTTTTCTCTAGGAACATATAAAAAACATAGGGGAGCTACAACGCGAGCTATTGATCTACAACATAGATATGCAAATACTATCACAACTAAGTTCATGATAAATTAAGTTCAATTAAGAAATTACTTAAGAGCTCCCACTTTGATAGACATCCCTCGAGTCATCTAAATGATTACGTGGTCCAAATCAACTAAACCATGTCCGATCATCACGTGATGTCTCAGCACGACGAACTGTCGCAACGGTGCATACTTAGGGAGAACACTTTATACCCTGAAATTTTAGTAAGGGGTCATCTTCTAATGCTACCGCTGTACTAAGCAAAATAAGATGTGTAAAAGATAAACATCACATGCAATCAAAATATGTGACATGATATGGCCATCATCATCTTGATCTTCATCGTAGCATCAAGGTCATGATCTCCATCATCACCGGCTTGACACCTTGATCTTCATCATAGCGTCAAGGTCATCTCGCTAACTATTGCTTCTACAACTATCACTAATGCATATTGATAAACTAAAGCAATTACATGGCGTTTGCATTTCATACAATAAATCGACTACCATAAGGCTCCTATCAGTTGCCGATAACTTTTACAAAACATGATCATCTCATACAATAACGTATATCACATCATGTCTTGACCATATCACATCACAACATGCCCTGCAAAAGCAAGTTAGACGTCCTCTAGTTTGTTGTTGCAAGTTTTACATGGCTGCTATGGGCTTCTAACAAGAACCGTTCTTACCTACGCATCAAAACCACAACGGTGATTTATCAAGTTTGCTGTTTTAACCTTCAACAAGGACGGGCCGCAGTCAAATTCGATTCAACTAAAGTTGGAGAAATAGACACCTGCTAGCCACCTTTATGCAAAACTAGTTGCATGTCTGTCGGTGGAACCGGTCTCATGAACGTGTTCATGTATGGTTGGTTGATACGTCTCCAACGTATCTACTTTTTCTCACGCTTTCCCTCTTGTTTTGGACTCTAACTTGCATGATTTGAATGAAACTAAACCCGGACTGACGCTGTTTTCAGCAGAACTACCATGGTGTTATTTTTTTTACAGAAATAAAAGTTCTCGGAATAGAACAAAACTTTTTGATGATTTTTTATACCAATAATAAGAATTTCTAGAGCCAAGACCCACCAGAGAGGGGCCCCTGGGTAGGCACAACCCACTAGGGCGCGCCCCCCTCTGCTGGCGCGCCCAGGTGGGTTGTACCCACCTGGTGGCCCTGCTGATGACCCCCTGATACTATAAATTCACATATTTCCAGAAAAAAATAAGGGAGAAAGAATTATCACGATCCACAAGATGGAGCCGCCACCAAGCCTTGTTCTTCCTCGGGAGGGCAGATCTCGAGTCCGTTTGGGGCTCCGGAGAGGGGGATCTTCGATCTTCGTCATCACCAACCTATCTCCATCGCCAATTCCATGATGCTCCCCACCGGGAGTGAGTAATTCCTTCGTAGGCTCGCTGGTCGGTGAAGAGTTGGATGAGATTCATCATGTAATCGAGTTAGTTTTGTTAGGGCCTGATCCCTAGTATCCACTATGTTCTTAGATTGATGTTGCTATGCCTTTTCCTTGCTTAATGCTTGTCACTTTGGGTCCGGGTGCCATGATTTCAGATCTGAACCGTTTATGAATTCATCATTATATCCATGTTTTAGATCCGATCTTGCAAGTTATAGTCACCTACTATGGTTATGATCCGGCAACCCCGTAGTGACAACAACCGGGCCCACTCCTGGCGATGACCGTAGTTTGAGGAGTTCATGTATACACTATGTGTTAATGCTTTGTTTCGGTTTTCTATTAAAAGGAGGCCTTAATATCCCTTAGTTTCCAATATGGACCCCGCTGCCATGGGAGGGTAGGACAAAAGATGTCATGCAAGTTCTTTTAATAAAGCACGTATGACTATTTACGGAATACATGCCTACATTATATCGATGAACTGGAGCTAGTGCCATATCGCCCTAGGTTATAACTGTCACATGATGAATGTCATCCAACAAGTCACCGGTCCAATGCCTACGAATTTATCCTTATTTATCTTGCTGTGTTATTATTGCTATCATCATTGTTACACTTGCTACAAATTGATGCTATCACTGTTACTATTACCATTGCTACTGTCACTACTATAAAAACTATCAAATTACTTTGCTACTGGTCATATTTCTGTAGATAATTAATCTCCAGGTGTGGTTGAATTGACAACTCAACTGCTAATACCTTCAAATATTCTTTGGGTCCCCTTGCGTCGAATCTATAAATTTGGGTTGAATACTCTACCCTCGAAAATGTCAGGACCCCGACTCGATGTCACATCGATCTAGCCGGTAACACTTCATATCACTTTGCGGCCTCACGCACGGTATTCCCACGGGTGTCGCCTTACCTTTTCCCGGGACCGTTTGCGCCTTTTGGCTCACGTATATGATAGTGTCGCTAGCATCCATATGATAAAGAGCCCGGGCTGACATGACTAGTCGTAAACCCAAAGTGGCACAGACTTACAGGGACAGGCATCCATGACCCAGCTTCGAACGTGTCGGTCATCAGCAAGTGGGTCCGGGCTGTAGCACTGGGCTAGCAGGACTCCGGTAAACCGGGCTGTAGCGGGCTAACAGGACTCCGGTACTCAAAGCGTGACATTTCCCCGAAGGGACAGACACAGGAACGAAGAAGGACACATGCCGGCCAGCCTAAGTGTTCCAGAGCAGTAGCAAGCTACCATGGCTCAGCGGTAACACTAGGAGACATTTCCCGGTAAGAGAGGCTACTAAAGATAAACAACTAGATAGTC
>NC_057797.1:429227729-429314900 GCF_018294505.1 Triticum aestivum
AAATTTGAATCAAAGATTCAAATTCCAAATTCAAATATGGCCTTTTAAAGTGCTTTTCCTTGTTCTGATTAAAACATCAATTTAACTTGTTTGATCATGCATGAGAATAGTACAGATGGATAGATTGGATTTTTCTGATCATTTTTCATATATAATTTGTCCAATTTGGAGTTACAGAATAAAAGTTATGAATTTTTGAAGTTTAACTAATATTCTGGAATTTCCTGATTTAATTTAAATCCAGAAATATCATTTACTGCGTCAGCCTGACGTCACAGTGACATCAGCAGGTCAACAGGGCTGGCTCGGGTCAAACCTGACGTGTGGGGTCCACACGTCAGTGACACAGGGGCTAATCCCGTGTTGACCCGGGCTGGTTAGCTTTGACTAAGCCCTGGGGCCCACTTGTCAGCGTCAGTAGGTGGTGGGTTAGTGGCTAATTAACTAGGCCACGTCAGCTCGCCGGAGTTCTGGCCGGCGGCGACCATCAGTGCGGCGGCGATAGTGGTTTTGGTCGTTTCGGCCACCAAATGGACCGCGGAGGCCACCGGAGTGAAGCTGAGGACGACCCGCGGCTCTTGGCGGAGTCCGTTGGGGTCGGGGTGGCCGGAGTCGACGGCGGCGAGCTCGGTTGCGGCCGCCGGGGTTCGGTCGTGCACGGGAAGGGTGTTGCAGGGGGTTTGGGGTAGCGTTGGTGCGTGCTACGTGCTCCTAGTGAGATGTGGAGCACGATGGTGAGCTCGGTTGGGCGCTACGGCGATCGTGGCCACGACGGCGACATCGCCGGCGGCGTGAAGCTTTCAACCGCGGTGGGGCTAGGGCCTAGGGGTCGGGAGAGAGCAGGGAAGAAGGGGGAAATGGCGGCGTAGCTCACCGCGGTTGCAGTGGGCGTCGAAACGGGCTCGGGGACGCGCTGGAGACGGCGAATTCGTCGGCGACGGTGATCGGAGCCCGAAGAGGGGAACGGCGACGTGGCGGCGATGCAGGGCTTCCGGGGACTCGTGGAGCGGTGGGGAGGAAGAGGGAGTCGAGGCGGAGCTCCTGAGCTAATCGGGGGAGCGAGGGGTGGTCGGAGGCAGTGGCTAAGGCGAACGGCGGCGACGGTGTGCTTCGGCCGTGAGAGGGAGAGAGCGAGAGAGAGGAAGGAGAGAGCCAGGGAGAGTGAGAGAGAGCAGGGGGGAGAGGCGTGGCGTCGTCCAGGGCGTCGAGCGAGGAGGGGAGGCCAGGCAAGCAGGCGAGCAGGTGGCGTGGCGCGGTGGCGCGCATGCGCGCCGGCCACACTCCCCTCCCTCTGTCTGGACGAAGACGACAGAGGAGGGAGGTGGGCTGGGCTGGCTGGGCCAGCCAGCTGGCTGGGCCGCACAGTGGAGGAGCCCAGGTAGGTTTTTCCTCCTTTCTTTCTGTTTTCTGTTTTTATTTAATATATCTGCAACTTTGTTGAATTAAATAAAATACCTAGGCAATTCCAAAAATCACCAAACTACTCCTGGCTCATAGTTGGATTATTTCCAACATGAAACATTTTAGTTTGGAGATATTTGAGCATTTAAATATTTTATATAATTTTAAATGCCCAAATTCAAATAGTTATGATTTAATTCAAAAACCCTAGGATGGCCTAGGAAAATGTGCACCACTTTTGCAGAGGTTCTGAACCAAGACAAAAATGATGGGCATTTTAGAAGGGCATTTCAGGTTCATTGAAAATTATTTTAGTAAACCCTAGTTGGTTTCAGAGGGGACTGGGGGTTCTGTCATCCCCATTTCAGGTTTCTGCTGAAAGAGTAAACATGATGCAACACTCTAATGCATGACTAGCTAGGGTGTGACAACTCACCCCCACTCAAAAGAATCTCGTCCCGAGATTTGGGTTCCTCCGGGAAGAAGGCGGGATACTCAAGTCGAAGACGATCCTCCCTTTCCCAAGTTGCTTCATCTTCAGAATGATGCGACCATTGAACTTTAAGGAACTTGATGTTATGACGTCGCGTGGTACGCTCGGCCTGATCGAGGATACGGATGGGGTACTCTCGATATGTAAGATCATCTTGGAGATCAAGCGTTTCGTGGTCCACTTCACGGATAGGATCCGAGAAGCAACGCCTGAGTTGAGAAACGTGGAAGACATCGTGAACTCTGGAGAGGTGCGGAGGTAGTTCCAATTGGTAGGCAACTTCTCCTCGTTTGGCAAGAATGCGAAAAGGTCCAATGTAACGAGGAGCCAATTTGCCTTTGATACCGAAACGATGGGTTCCCTTCAGAGGGGTGACCCGAAGATAAGCCTTCTCGTCAACCTCAAAAGTCATAGCCTTATGTTTTCGGTCGTATTGACTCTTTTGACGGGATTGGGCTGTTTTCAACTTTTCACGAACGATACGAACTTGTTCTTCTGCTTCCTGAATCATATCCGGGCCAAAGAATTGTCTTTCCCCGGTCTCTGACCAGTTAAGGGGTGTTCGACATCGTCGTCCATAGAGAACTTCAAACGGGGCTTTACCCAAGCTAGATTGATAGCTGTTGTTGTAAGCGAATTCGGCAAATGGAAGGCACTTCTCCCAGTCCATTCCGAACGAGATAACAGAGGCTCGAAGCATGTCTTCTAGAATTTGGTTGACGCGTTCCACTTGACCACTTGACTGAGGGTGGAAAGCGGTGCTAAAAGAAAGACGAGTTCCCATAGCATTTTGGAAGCTTTCCCAAAATCGAGAGGTGAAAAGACTTCCTCGATCCGAATTGATTTCCAAAGGAACACCATGGAGGGACACTATCCGGGAGATGTATAAGTCTGCCAGTTGACTAGCGGTTATACTCTCACGAACAGGTAAGAAATGAGCTACTTTGGAAAGACGATCGACCACGACGAAAATAGCATTATTCCCTCTTTTGGTTCTGGGAAAACCGGTAATGAAATCCATACCAATTTTATCCCATTTCCATTCAGGAATAGCTAAGGGTTGAAGGGTGCCAGCAGGCCGTTGATGCTCTGCTTTTACACGACGACAGACGTCGCAATTAGCAATATACTGAGCGATTTCTCTCTTCATCCTAGTCCACCAGAACCTCTGGCGTAGGTCCTGATACATCTTAGTACTACCGGGATGAATGGTGAGAGGAGATTCATGAGCTTCCTTAAGGATTAATCACCTTAAGTTGCGCACCTTGGGAACCACTAGTCGATCCCCGAAGTATACGACTCCTTGATCATTAACGGAGAAACAATTCGCAATTCCTTTCTGAATGTTTCTCTTGATGCGGGAGATTCCCGGATCTACCTTCTGTGCTTTGATAATTTGATCCGTAAGGGTAGGTTTTGCTACCAAGGTGGAAAGAAAACCTTGAGGTACAATGTGAAGGTTAAGTTTCCGAAATTCCTCATGGAGAAGTGGTTGACTTTGTTGTAACATCAGGTTGTTACAATAAGATTTACGACTTAGCGCATCAGCCATGACGTTGGCTTTCCCTGGGGTATAGGTTATTCCTAGGTCGAAGTCTGTGATCAATTCAACCCAACGTCTCTGCCTGAGATTCAAATCCGGTTGGGTGAAAATATACTTCAGACTTTGGTGATCAGTGAATATTTCGCAACGATTACCGAGGAGATAATGTCGCCAGGTCTTAAGTGCGTAGACTACGGCTGCAAGCTCTAGATCATGAGTAGGATAATTCTCCTCATGTGGGTGCAATTGCCGTGAGGCGTAAGCAATTACGTGTCGATCTTGCATGAGAATGCAACCTAGTCCTTGTCGCGAGGCGTCGCAGTAGATAACAAAGTCCTTGGAGAAGTCTGGCGGTACCAGTACAGGAGCAGAGGTCAGGCGTCTTTTCAGTTCCTGAAAGCTGTGCTCACATTGTGGAGTCCATTCGAACTTTTTATCTTTCTTGAGGAGTTCGGTTAGAGGTTTAGCAACTTTGGAGAAGTTCTCGACAAAGCGACGGCAATAGCTCGCTAAGCCCAGAAAACTCCGAACTTGCTTGACCGATTCGGGTGGAGTCCAATCAAGGACGGCTTGAACTCGCTCAGGGTTAACCGCAATACCTTTACCAGATATTACATGACCCAGGTAGGTCACTTCTGACAACCAGAATTCACATTTCGAAAATTTGGCATAAAGGCGATGCTCTCGAAGTTTCTTCAACACTAGCCTTAGATGTTCGGCATGTTCTTCCTTGTTCTTGGAGTAGATGAGTATATCATCGAGATAAACTACGACGAATTTGTCCAAATACTCCATGAAGATTGAGTTCATTAACCGAGAAAAGGTGGCTGGAGCGTTGGTTAAACCGAAGGACATGACGGTGTACTCGTATTGGCCATAACGAGTAACAAAGGCCGTTTTAGGAATGTCCCCGTTTCTGATTTTGATTTGATGGTAGCCCAACCTCAAATCCATCTTGGAGAAGACTGAGGATCCAGCGAGCTGATCATACAGATCGTTGATCCTGGGAAGCGGGTATTTGTTCTTGATTGTGACCAAATTGACAGGTCGGTAATCTACAACCATCCGGTCCGTACCATCCTTCTTCTTAACGAATAGGACGGGGCAAGCCCACGGAGATGAACTAGGGCGGATGAAACCCTTTTTCAAGGATTCATCGAGTTGTTTCTTAAGCTCGGCTAGTTCTAGGGGTGCCATCTTATAGGGTCTTCTAGCAATCGGAACGGTTCCGGGGATGAGGTCGATTACGAACTCGACATCCCTGTCAGGTGGAACACCTGGCAATTCCTCTGGAAAGACATCCGGAAAGTCACGGACTACCGGAACGTCCTCAAGGTCTGGTAAAGGGCTGGCGTTAAGAGAATATAATTGTCGCTTGGCTATTCGGGTCAAGACATTAACTATCTTCCCCGAAGGATGGGTGAGTTGAACAGTCCTAGAGAAGCAATCAATTTTGGCTTGATGAGCTGACATCCAGTCCATACCCAAAGTGATATTAATATCTGAAGATTTAAGGGCTATCAAAGATGCGAGAAAAACAAGTCTGTCGACTTGGATTTCATTTCCATGGCTTACTCTAGAAGTTTGCCATTTGGATCCCGGAGTTTGAATTACCATAGAGGATGGCAAGTCACAGAATGCAACGTTATGCAAACGAGCATAATTTTCAGATATAAAAGAATGAGAGGCTCCTGTATCGAAAAGAACAGATGCCGGGTGGCAATTAACAAGAAGCGTACCGAGAACGACGTTGGGGTCCTCTTGAGCTTCTTCGGCAGAGATACAGTTGACATGGCCACGTGAAGCGGTGACCGGTTTAGCATGAAACACTTTTCCTGTCGGCTTGCCACGGCCAACAGCTTTAGCAGATTGATTGGGGTTGGTCTGGGGACACTCACGCATATAATGACCAGATTCCCCACACTTGAAACAAGTCACGGAACTGGTACGTGGAGGAGCATTATTGGTTGGACCCCCATAGGGCTTGGCCGGTGCAGACTGTTGAACAGGGCGAGGCGCCTGGAAAGATGGCCTCGGTGTGAACCTGGGTGGCAGGGCGGTGTTGGGTACCCACACGCGGCGCTTCTGAGGACCAGCACCGGATGAGGAACTCATGTCACGTCCATGCTTGCGTGTTGCGTCATAGTCTGTCTGACCAGTTTCAGCACTGATGGCTTTGTTGACAAGTTTCGGAAAAGACGTGCACTCATGCAGACGGAGGTCGCGGCGAAGCTCAGGACTAAGGCCCTTACGGAACCTTGCTTGCTTCTTGGCGTCAGTAGACACTTCCTCAGTTGCATATCGGGCGAGCTTACCAAACTCCCTGCTATAAGCATCCACAGAAAGTCGGCCTTGGGTGAAATTGCAAAATTCTTCACGCTTACGGTCCATGAGACCCTCCGGAATGTGATGTTCACGGAAAGCCTCGCTGAACTCAGCCCAAGTAGTGACATGGCCCGCTGGGCGCATAGCTCCATAATTCTCCCACCAAAGACTGGCGGGGCCTTCAAGATGATATGCGGCAAAGGTGACCTTGTCAGCCTCCGCTACCAGCGCGGAACACAGCTTGTGAGAAATACTGCGAAGCCAGTCATCAGCGTCGAGAGGCTCGACGGAGTGGTGGAACGTGGGTGGATGCAATTTGATAAAATCACTAAGTGACACCACGTTAGCCCTCTGATGGTGTGCTGTATTCTGTTCAATACGCTCCAACAAACGGTTTGTCTCCCGCTTGTTTCTCTCAGCTTCCATCATCACCTCGGCTAGTGAAGGAGGATGAGGCAGATTTTCATTCCTGGCTTCACTGCCTTCGGCCTGCTCTTGAGAAGCAGGGTTGGCGCGCGTGTTGACCATCCTAGGTAAACAAGACAATGATTTAGTCAGAATGATAAAATTCCGACATAGGATACATAATGCAAGGAATAACTCGGAATGCAAGATGATCATCCGTATGACATGGTAGATACAGAAACTGCTTCTTTTATTCCATCGTCATACACACCATACAAGGTTTAGTACAAGACCAAACAAAGTACTATTACGGTGAAAAGGGATTACATCTCATCGGAGGCATTCCAAACTCCTATACATTATTTTTCTACAACTTCGGAAAGAGTACAAACTAGGTCATATCCCACGAGTCACGCGGGACGACAGACGACACAGCTAGTGCGAACTAGGGATACTACCCCTAACTCAGACCGATCCGTAGTAGTCCTCATAAAAGTCACCTCCATAGCCTGGAAGCTCAACATGTTCATCCGGAAACAGACGATCTCGCGGAGCTTGTGGACCATAGGGGCTAGGATGAGGCCTTGGACCAACAAACGGTGGCCTGCGGGGACCGCGAGGTGGGGTGATGCCTCCTACATCACGCCAAACCATCACGTCTGGCAGAGCAGATCTCACAGGATAGAGATCGCGCATATCTGAATATCCAGCTTGCACCGCCGGTGCGAACCGAGTCAAAGTGGCCCAGTGGTCAGCACGGGTATTGAAGAGCTCTAGCCTTAAGGCCCGATTTTCACGGTCCTTATCCTCGAGCATCTCAGCAGTGGTGCGAGTTCGTGAATCCTCCTGAGTGGAATCAGCATAAATAGCTTGGAGATATCCTTGTGCTCCCGGAAGTGATCCTGGCATATACCGGAAATCAGAGTCCCGAAATAACCCAGATCTGACTCGCATAATGGTCATCATAGAGTAGGCGGCATCCTGCACAGCCATCTCGATAGTAACCCCGAGTCCATAGGAGCAGTGAAGAGGCTCAGTGGATCCAGGATAAGATGGAAATATCCTGACAGTGCAGAGATACTGGCTTTGATTAAAATCTCGGAATTGCTCTTCGACCGTGTACTCGGGATACCAGCGGTATCCGGCCTCAGTCATTACCCTGACCAACTTAGCAGTATGGCCGGGTACATCTAGGCATCGAGTCAGGCGAACCACTTGATTGAGGTCGCGAGTGGCCATCTGAAAGCACAATTATAATGCAAAGGCATTAGAATTTCTAGCAAAATTTCGGCAGCATAACAGCTGTAAATGCTCAAAAAGGATATTGAGACATTTGACAAAGGATTTCGTACACACTCAACATCATCACATCAAAGTTCTGGAACCATTCTAACAACATAATGTGGTAGTAGAACTGAGCTAGGCTGATAACCATCAAACTTATAAGGTACTACTGATTAGTAACACGTGAACCTGATAGAGAGAACAGATCCTAATTCCTTAACCCCCGGTGGAAGAATGGACTGACTCAGATCAGAAAGTCACAAGGTATAAGGAGTAAAAAGAGCCTTACGTTCCATCCCACAAACAATTCCCCTACATATAACTAAAGAATTTCTAGACTCAACATCGACCAGTTTGGCTTGGAGAACCTACAGGCAGTCCGGCTCTGATGCCAACGCTGTCAGGACCCCGACTCGATGTCACATCGATCTAGCCGGTAACACTTCATATCACTTTGCGGCCTCACGCACGGTATTCCCACGGGTGTTGCCTTACCTTTTCCCGGGACCGTTTGCGCCTTTTGGCTCACGTATATGATAGTGTCGCTAGCATCCATATGATAAAGAGCCCGGGCTGACATGACTAGTCGTAAACCCAAAGTGGCACAGACTTACAGGGACAGGCATCCATGACCCAGCTTCGAACGTGTCGGTCATCAGCAAGTGGGTCCGGGCTGTAGCACTGGGCTAGCAGGACTCCGGTAAACTGGGCTGTAGCGGGCTAACAGGACTCCGGTACTCAAAGCGTGACATTTCCCCGAAGGGACAGACACAGGAACGAAGAAGGACACATGCCGGCCAGCCTAAGTGTTCTAGAGCAGTAGCAAGCTACCATGGCTCAGCGGTAACACTAGGAGACATTTCCCGGTAAGAGAGGCTACTAAAGATAAACAACTAGATAGTCAGATCCCACACATACCAAGCATTTCAATCATACACACAATATGCTCGATATGTGCAAATACAACGAAGCATCACAACATGACTCTACGACACAAGTACTTTATTTAAGGCTCAGCGAGCCATACATAACATACACAAAGGTACGGATCTCACGACCCAACATACAAGTCATACAGTCATACAAGCCAACAGCGGAAGTACTTTGTCTGGGTACAGACAACTAGTAAAATAAAAGAGGCTTGGAAGCCTAACTATACTACGTGGTCCTTCACAAGCTCAGGGTCACCACCTGGGTCTTTAGCCTACTCGTTGAGGTCAACGTCTACATAGAACCCATCAGAAGGGGTTGCAGCGTCTTCTGTAAAAATGTAGATTATAGCAACATGAGTACAAAGGTACTCAGCAAGACTTACATCAGATCCTACATACATGCATAGTATCAAGAAGGGTTGGTGGAGTTATTGCAGCAAGCCAGCTTCGACTCTTGGCTAGGCTAACCTACGATACTCCAACTTGAAATTGTTTTGAGCACACGAGTCCACTACTCACCACTTCAATACACTACCGAGGATTCACCTCCGTCTTCCTACGGAAGAGCCATCCTCGGCACTCACACTTATCTTGAGGCTTTTAATAGTATCCATTTACTTGTCTATGAACTGTATAGGCAACCAAGTAGTCCTTTACCGCGGACGCGGCTATTCGAATAGATCATGTTAACCCTGCAGGGGTGTACTTCTTCATACATGTTTCCACCACTTAGCGTCTGCACACGACATGTGCTCGGCAGACTTCAAGCGAAAGCCGACGTGGGTGTAGACCACGACCTACCTAAACACTTAAGCCTCTAGTCCAGGTTTATCGCCTATTCAGGTTCCATCCGCAGGGAGTCCGGCCGAGGTTTCCCATACGGCCCCGAACGATGTGAACAGGGTTCCCGAGATACCTAATGGGTATTCGGTACACCCGGCCACGTACCTACCGCATCACAGCCCACCCCTACGGTCAGCGCTGTCCACGGCCTCCAGTAGGCTACAAACACCAGAAACTACTTGCAACTCCTGGACAGAGAGCTAAGGTGAATAAGAAGTCGAGCGGGGTCATATTTCAGGGCCCAATGTATGGTAGTAGCTGATTCTTAAATCACACATACAGATCTCAGTGCTTAAGGTCGGCTTCAATGAAACAACCCACCATGTACTCCTACATGGCCTCTCATCGATACCTTTACCAAATCGTGTTCACCACACCACTCTCATTACCGACATAATCATTTCACTCTAGCCCATCACCTAGATGAACCAGACCTGACACGACTCTAAGCATAGCAGGCATAGCAAGGTAGGAACAACACATACATATGGCTCAATCAACTCCTACACATGCTAGTGGGTTTCATCTAGTTACTATGGCAATGACAGGTCATGCAGAGGAAATGGGTTCAACTACCGTAGCACACAGCAGTTTGAATCGCGTTGTCTTAATGCAGTAAAAGAGAGCAGGAGCGAGAACATGGGATTGTATCGATATGATCAAATGGTTGGTTGCTTGCCTGATGGTTCGTTGCACGGATACGGTTCTTCGTTAGGGTAGTCACGGTACTCTTCGGGGACAGATCCTGTCGCAAAGGATAACGATACACAGGCATCACCAAACAATGTGCAACAATATGATGCATGCATGAAACAAGGCAATATGAGTGTGTTGGGCTAATGCAACTAAAGCCAGAAGTGTTTGAGCAAATTTGAATCAAAGATTCAAATTCCAAATTCAAATATGGCCTTTTAAAGTGCTTTTCCTTGTTCTGATTAAAACATCAATTTAACTTGTTTGATCATGCATGAAAATAGTACAGATGGATAGATTGGATTTTTCTGATCATTTTTCATATATAATTTGTCCAATTTGGAGTTACAGAATAAAAGTTATGAATTTTTGAAGTTTAACTAATATTCTGGAATTTCCTGATTTAATTTAAATCCAGAAATATCATTTACTGCGTCAGCCTGACGTCACAGTGACATCAGCAGGTCAACAGGGCTGGCTCGGGTCAAACCTGACGTGTGGGGTCCACACGTCAGTGACACAGGGGCTAATCCCGTGTTGACCCGGGCTGGTTAGCTTTGACTAAGCCCTGGGGCCCACTTGTCAGCGTCAGTAGGTGGTGGGTTAGTGGCTAATTAACTAGGCCACGTCAGCTCGCCGGAGTTCTGGCCGGCGGCGACCATCAGTGCGGCGGCGATAGTGGTTTTGGTCATTTCGGCCACCAAATGGACCGCGGAGGCCACCGGAGTGAAGCTGAGGACGACCCGCGGCTCTTGGCGGAGTCCGTTGGGGTCGGGGTGGCCGGAGTCGACGGCGGCGAGCTCGGTTGCGGCCGCCGGGGTTCGGTCGTGCACGGGAAGGGTGTTGCAGGGGGTTTGGGGTAGCGTTGGTGCGTGCTACGTGCTCCTAGTGAGATGTGGAGCACGATGGTGAGCTCGGTTGGGCGCTACGGCGATCGTGGCCACGACGGCGACATCGCCGACGGCGTGAAGCTTTCGGCCGCGGTGGGGCTAGGGCCTAGGGGTCGGGAGAGAGCAGGGAAGAAGGGGGAAACGGTGGCGTAGCTCACCGCGGTTGCAGTGGGAGTCGAAACGGGCTCGGGGACGCGCTGGAGACGGCGAATTCGTCGGCGACGGTGATCGGAGCCCGAAGAGGGGAACGGCGACGTGGCGGCGATGCAGGGCTTCCGGGGACTCGTGGAGCGGTGGGGAGGAAGAGGGAGTCGAGGCGGGGCTCCTGAGCTAATCGGGGGAGCGAGGGGTGGTCGGAGGCAGTGGCTAAGGCGAACGGCGGCGACGGTGTGCTTCGGCCGTGAGAGGGAGAGAGCGAGAGAGAGGAAGGAGAGAGCCAGGGAGAGTGAGAGAGAGCAGGGGGGAGAGGCGTGGCGTCGTCCAGGGCGTCGAGCGAGGAGGGGAGGCCAGGCAAGCAGGCGAGCAGGTGGCGTGGCGCGGTGGCGCGCGCGCGCGCCGGCCACACTCCCCTCCCTCTGTCTGGACGAAGACGACAGAGGAGGGAGGTGGGCTGGGCTGGCTGGGCCAGCCAGCTGGCTGGGCCGCACAGTGGAGGAGCCCAGGTAGGTTTTTCCTCCTTTCTTTCTGTTTTCTGTTTTTATTTAATATATCTGCAACTTTGTTGAATTAAATAAAATACCTAGGCAATTCCAAAAATCACCAAACTACTCCTGGCTCATAGTTGGATTATTTCCAACATGAAACATTTTAGTTTGGAGATATTTGAGCATTTAAATATTTTATATAATTTTAAATGCCCAAATTCAAATAGTTATGATTTAATTCAAAAACCCTAGGATGGCCTAGGAAAATGTGCACCACTTTTGCAGAGGTTCTGAACCAAGACAAAAATGATGGGCATTTTAGAAGGGCATTTCAGGTTCATTGAAAATTATTTTAGTAAACCCTAGTTGGTTTCAGAGGGGACTGGGGGTTCTGTCATCCCCATTTCAGGTTTCTGCTGAAAGAGTAAACATGATGCAACACTCTAATGCATGACTAGCTAGGGTGTGACAGAAAACTATTGCGATCCCCTATACTTGTGGGTTATCAAGACCTTTTTCTAGTGCCGTTGCCGGGGAGCATAGATATATTTGTTGAGTCACTTGGAATTATTATCATATTATCACTATGAAGAATCTGAAGGATCCAAAGACTAAGATATTTCCCTCAAGGACGAGGGGAGGTAAGGAACTGCCATCCAGTTCTGCTTTCGATTCACCTTCTGTTATGAGTAAACTTGCAACACCACCACATGTTATTAATTCTGATATATCACAAGTTATTGATGATGCTACTTCTACCATGAATGATGCTTATGATGATGCTAGTGTTGGGAAACACAGTAATTTCAAAAATTTCCTACGCACATGCAAGATCCATTTGGTGATGCATAGCAACGAGAGGGGAAGAGTGTTGTCAACGTACCCTCGTAGACCGTAAGCGGAAGCGTTATGACAACGTGGTTGGTGTAGTCGTACGTCTTCACGATCCGACTGATCCTAGCACCGAAGGTACGCACCTCCGCGATCTGCACACGTTCAGCTCGGTGACGTCCCGCGAACTCTAGATCCACCTGAGTGTCGATGGAGAGTTTTGTCAACACGACGGCGTGATGACGGTGATGATGAAGCTACCGGCGCAGGGCTTCACCTAAGCACTACAACGATATGACCGAGGTGGAAATCTGTGGAGGGGGGCACCGCACACGGCTAAGCAATCAACTTATGTGTCTATGGGGTGCCCCCTTCCCCTGTATATAAAGGAGTGGAGGAGGGGAGGGCCGATCCTCTCTATGGCGCACCCTAGGGGGTGTCCTACTCCCACCGGGAGTAAGATTCCCCCGTTTCCCTAGTAGGAGTAGGAGAGAAGCAAGGGGGAGAGAGAAGGAAGGAAGGGGGGCAGGCCCCCAGCCAATTCGGATTGGGCTAGGGGGGCGTGCCCTCCTCCTCGGCCTTCCTCTCCTCTATTCCACTAAGGCCCAATAAGGCCAATATACTTCCCGGGGGGGTTTCGGTAACCCCCCCGGTACTCCGGTAAATGCCCGAACTCACCCGGAACCATTCCGATGTCCAAACATAGCCTTCCAATATACCGATCTTTATGTCTCGACCATTTCGAGACTCCTCGTCATCTCCGTGATCATATCCGGACTTCGAACTACCTTCGGTACATCAAAACACATAAACTCATAATAACGATCGTCATTGAATGTTAAGCATGCGGACCCTACGGGTTCGAGAACTATGTAGACATGACCGATACTCTTCTCCGGTCAATAACCAATAGTGGAACCTAGATGCTCATATTGGTTCCTACATATTCTACGAAGATCTTTATCGGTCAAACCGCATAACAACATACGTTGTTCCCTTTGTCATTGGTATGTTACTTGCCTGAGATTCAATCATCGGTATCTCAATACCAAGTTCAATCTTGTTACTGGCAAGTCTCTTTACTCGTTCCGTCATGCATCATCCTGCAACTAACTCATTAGTCACATTGCTTGCAAGGCTTATAGTGATGTGCATTGCCGAGAGGGCCCAGAGATACCTCTCCGACAATCGAAGTGTCAAATCCTAATCTCGATCTATGCCAACTGAACAAACACCATCGGAGACACCTATAGAGCATCTTCATAATCACCCAGTTATGTTGTGACATTTGATAGCACACTAAGTGTTCCTCCGGTATTCGGGAGTTGCATAATCTCATAGTCATAGGAACATGTATAAGTCATGAAGAAAGAAACAACAATAAACTAAACGATCATAGTGCTAAGCTAACGGATGGGTCTTGTCCATCACATCATTCTCTAATGATGTGATCCCGTTCATCAAATGACAACACATGTCCATGGCTAGGAAACTTAACCATCTTTGATTAATGAGCTAGTCAAGTAAAGGCATACTAGGGACACTCTGTTTGTCTATGTATTCACACATGTACTAAGTTTCCGTTTAATACAATTCTAGCATGAATAATAAACATTTATCATGATATAAGTAAATATAAATAACAACTTTATTATTGCCTCTAGGGCATATTTCCTTCAGTCTCCCACTTGCACCAGAGTCAATAATCCAGTTCACATCGTCATGTGATTTCACACCAATAGTTCACATCTTTATGTGATTAGTTCATATCTTCATATGACTAATACCCAAAGGGTTTACTAGAGTCAATAATCTAGTTCACATCGCTTTGTGATTAACACCCAAAAGTGATCATGTTTTGCTTGTGAGAGAAGTTTAGTCTACGGGTCTACAACATTTAGATCCGTATGTATTTTGAAAATTTCTATGTCTACAATACTTTGCGCGGAGCTACTCTAGATAATTGCTCCCACTTTCAATATGTATCTAGATCAATATTTAGAGTCATCTAGATCGATGTAAAAATCTTGCATCGACGTAACTCTTTACGACGAACTCTTTTATCACCTCCATAACCGAGAAATATTTCCTTAGTCCTCTAAGGATAATTTTGACCACTGTCTAGTGATCTACTGCTAGATCACTGTTGTACTCCCTTGCCAAAATCATGCTAACGTATACAATAGGACTGGTACACAGCATAGCATACTTTATAGAACCTATGACTGATGCATAGGGAATGAATTTTCATCCTCTTTCTATTTTCTGCCGTGGTCGGGTTTTGAGTCTTTACTCAACTTCACACCTTGCAACATAGGCAAGAACTCCTACTTTGACTATTCCATTTTGAACTACTTCAAAATCTTGTCTAGGTATGTACTCATTGAAAAATCTTATCAAGCGTCTTGATCTATCTCTATAGATCTTGACGCTCAATGTGTAAGCAGCTTCACCGAGGTCTTTCTTTGAAAAGCTCCTTTAAACACTCCTTTATTCTTTCTAGAAAATTCTACATCATTTCCAATTAACAATATGTCACTCACATATACTTATCAGAAAGGTTGTAGTGCTCCCACTCATTTTCTTGTAAATACAGGCTTCACCGCAAGTCTGTATAAAACTATATGCTTTGATCACACTATCAAAGCGCATATTCCAACTCTGAGAGGCTTGCACCAGTCCATAAATGGATCGCTAGAGCTTTCACACTTTGTTAGTACCTTTAGGATTGACAAAACCTTCTGGTTGCATCACATACAACTCTTCTTTAATAAATCCATTAAGGAACATAGTTTTGACATCCATTTGCCAGATTTCATAAAATGCGGCAACTGCTAACATGATTCAGACAGACTTTTAGGCATCGATACGAGTGAGAAAATATCATCATAGTCAACACTTTGAACTTGTCGAAAACCTTTTTGCGACAATTCGAGCTTTGTAGATAGTAACACTACTATCAGCGTCCATCTTCCTCTTGAAGATCCATTTATTCTCAATGGCTCGCCGATCAACGGGCAAGTCAATCAAAGTACATACTTTCTTCTTTATACATGGATCCCATCTCAGATTTCATGGCCTTAATCCATTTCGCGGAATCTGGGATTATCATCGCTTCCTCATAGTTCGTAGGTTCGTCATGGTCTAGTAACATGACTTCCAGAAAGGATTACCGTACCACTCTGGTACGGACCATACTCTGGTTGACCTACGAGCTTCGGTAGTAACTTGATCTTAAGTTTCATGATCATTATCATTAGCTTCCTCACTAATTGGCGTAGGAAGCACTAGAACTGATTTTTGTGATGAACTACTTTCCAATTTGGGAGAAGGTACAATTACCTCATCAAGTTATACTTTCCTCCCACTCACTTCTTTCGAGAGAAACTCCTTCTCTAGAAAGGATCCTCTCTTAGCAACAAAGATCTTGCCTTTCGGATCTGTGATAGAAGGTGTACCCAACAATTTCTTTTGGGTATCCTATGAAGACACACTTCTCCGATTTGGGTTTGAGCTTATCAGGTTGAAACTTTTTCACATAAGCATCACAACCCCAAACTTTAAGAAACGGCAACTTGGGTTTCTTGCCAAACCATAGTTCATACGGTGTCGTCTCAACGGATTTAGATGGTGCCCTTTTTAACGTGAATGCAGCTGTCTCTAACGCATAACCCCAAAACGATAGTGGTAAATCAGTAAGAGACATCATAGATCGTACCATATCTAATAAAGTACGGTTACGACGTTCGGACACACCATTATGTTGTGGTGTTCTAGGTGGCGTGAGTTGCGAAACTATTCCACATTGTTTCAAATGAAGACCAAACTCGTAACTCAAATATTTCGTCACCGCGATCAGATCGTAGAAACTTTATTTTCTTGTTACGATGATTTTCCACTTCACTCTGAAATTCTTTGAACTTTTCAAATGTTTCAGACATATGTTTCATCAAGTAGATATACCCATATCTGCTCAAATCATCTATGAAGGTCAAAAAATAACGATACCCGCCGCAAGCCTCAACACTCATCGGATCGCATACATCACTATGTATTATTTCCAATAAGTCAGTTGCTCGCTCCATTGCTCCGGAGAACGGAGTCTTAGTCATCTTGCCCATGAGGCATGGTTTGCAAGTATCAAGTGATTCATAATCAAGTGATTCCAAAAGCCCATCAGCATGGAGTTTCTTCATGTGCTTTACACCAATATGACCTAAACGACAGTGCCACTAATAAGTTGCACTATCATTATTAGCTTTGTGTGACGCCCCAAGACCGATGTGCTAGGTGTCTTCCAGTTATTCGCTGTCTTTGCCATGTCATTCGCTTGCATGTTGCATCTTTTCATGTCATCATGTGCATTGCATCATCATGTTTTCAAAACTTGCATCCGTCTGAGTCTTCCAGTTCTCTCCGTTGTCCGTTCTAAGCCCAGACACACTTGCACGCGCCCACGGCACGTCTGAAATATGATTTTATAAGTGGCCGGAAAATGTTCTCGGAATGGGATGAAAGTTGGTGTGCGGTCTCATTATAGTGTAGATAGACCGTCTGTCATATTTCATCGCATTCGGAGTCCATTTGACGCCCCAACGGATAACTATAGCGACATATAGTCGGTCAAAACATCAAACGTTTTCGGTCTCTGAAAACAGTCACCGGGCCTCTCTCTCTTCTCTTCTCTCAGTCCAACCCGCTCTCCTTTACCCGACCTAGTTCCCCCCCTCCGCCCGGAGCCATCCGATTGCGATCAGAGGGTCCAAATCGGCCTGAAACCCATCAAACCCTAGCCCCTACCCTATTTAAGCTCACCCACATGCCATTTTTGGCCTTCTTCTTCCTCACCCTCGAAATCCGTGCCCCCAATCATCTTCCAGCCGCCTCCCACCTCCTGTCCTCAAATTCTGGCACCGGCTGGCGCCGCCCAACTGGCCAGCCGCCGCCGGCCAGGCGCTCTCCACCTCTCCCGTAGCGCCACGTCACCCCTCTAGCGCCCCCATCCGCCACGGCCCGCTCAGGCCTGTGCGGGGCTCGCCCGAGCCCATCCGGGGCCCGAGAGCCGCCCACACTCGCCGCCCGTCCCGTCTCCCTGCTCCATCCTGCCGCCGCCTGGGAGCCGCCGCCCTTCCTTCGCGCCTCTTCGGCGACCCCAACGCCGGCCAACGGAGACGTCGCCGCCGGCCACCACAGTAGCGGACCAAGCCAGTCGCGCTGCCCTTCTTCTTCTTCTCCCTGTCTCTCCCTCCCTAAACCTTCTCTCTCTCTACAATAGGGCATGTTGCATGCAGGCCTCGCCCGGATCCTGCTGGAATGGAACTTCGGCGGCCAGATCCGTCCCAGCCCGCCTCGCCTCCTTCCGGATCCGGCAAGTCCGCGTCCGGATCGGGCTTCCAAAGTAGCCGCCCGCCGTCGAAGTTCGTCCTGCCTCTTCCTTGTCATGAGGTCGGGGACGAGTCCCTCCCATCATGGGCCGGCCTTGCCCCGACCCAGCAGTGGCCGGCAAGCCTCGCGACCGAACTAGGCCTGGCCCATGGGTGAGGCCACACCCCAGCGCCCCTCCTCTATTTTTTCCTCCTGTTGGGCCAACTTGTTTTGGCCCATATTTATTTTTTTCAGATCTGCGAATTTAGTTATTATTCCAGAGGATGCCGTTTTACAGAAAAGTCCCCCTAGTTCATGCATTTAATAACTCTACAACCGTGCATCGGATTTAAACAAACTTTATATGATAAATGACTAGAATTTCATCTAGTTTCATAATATGTCACTTTCATCCATGTTTAAAATGTTTAAACTTGTTGTTTGCTTTGTTTTGCTATATTGCCATGCTAAAATGCTTTAATTCATAACTAAATAACCGTAGCTCCAAACTTAACAAACTTTATATGTAAATGGGGTAGAAAATGCATAGTTTAACATGGTGCATTCATCTTGTATGTTTAACAACTCTAAAATATAGTTTATGGTAGAACAGTACCAAATCCATAATTTGCATATGTGGAGTCTCCGGACTTGTTGGTTTGTTGTTCCGGCCTCATTTAAACTTGCCTAGTTAAATAGTTTTATTATGCTTCACCCCTTGCCATGTTAATCAACATTTAATATTGTTGGGTACATAACCGAGAGAGAACTAAATAAGTCATGTGGTGTTTCGTCAATATGCAACTCGTTGCATATTGAGCTCCACTTAACTTGTAGTTTTGCTAATGCACTTTGCCATGCCATGCCTCATTAAACTGGACATGCATCATAATTGGTTGTGCATCATGTCATGCTTATGTGATGGTTGTTTACCATGTTGCTTGCTTCTTTCCGGTGTTGCTTCTTCGGGTTGGTTCCGATAATGTTGTGTTTGTGAGGATTCGTTCGACTTCGTCCGTTTTTCTTCTTCATGGACTCGTTCTTCTTCCTTGCGGGATCTCAGGAAAGATGACCATGCCCTCGAAATCACTTCTATCTTTGCTTGCTAGTTGTTTGCTCTATCGCTATGTCGCGCTACCTACCACTTGTTATATCATGCCTCCCATATTGCCATGTCAAGCCTCTAACCCACCATCCTAGCAAACCGTTGTTTGGCTAAGGTACCGCTTTTGCTCAGCCCCTCTTATAGCGTTGCTAGTTGCAGGTGAAGCTGAAGTTTGTTCCATGTTGGAACATGGTTATGTTGGGATATCACAATATCTTTTATTTTAATTAATGCATCTATATACTTGGTAAAGGGTGGAAGGCTCGGCCTTATGCCTGGTGTTTTGTTCCACTCTTGCTGCCCTAGTTTTTGTCATACCGGTGTTATGTTCCTTGATTTTGCGTTCCTTACGCGGTTGGGTGTTATGGGAAGCCCTTGACAGTTCGCTTTGAATAAAACTCCTCCAGCAAGGCCCAACCTTGGTTTTACATTTGCCTAACAACCTAACCCTTTTTCCCTTGGGTTTCCGGAGCCCGAGGGTCATCTTTATTTTAACCCCCCCGGGCCAGTGCTCCTCTGAGTGTTGGTCCAACCTGTCAGCTGCTGGTGGCCACCAAGGGAAACTCTGGGTTGGCCTATCGGAAGTTTGGACAATCCGGTGTGCCCTAAGAACGAGATATGTGCATCTCCTATCGGGATTTGTCGGCACATCCGGGCGGCTTTGCTGGTCTTGTTTTACCATTGTTGAAATGTCTTGTAACCGGGATTCCGAGACTGATCGGGTCTTCCCGGGAGAAGGAATATCATTCATTGACCGTGAGGGCTTGTGATGGGCTAAGTTGGGACACCCTTGCAGGGTTTGAACTTTCGAAAGCCGTGACCGCGGTTATGGGAAGATGGGAATTTGTTAATGTTCGGTTGTAGAGAACTTGACACTTAACTTAATTAAAATGAATCAACCATGTGTGTAGCCGTGATGCTCTTTTCTCGACGGAGTCCGGGAAGTGAACATGGTTCTTGTGTTATGCTTGAACGTAAGTAGTTTCAGGATCACTTCTTGATCACTTCTAGCTTCTCGATCGTGCGTTGCTTCTCTTCTCGCTCTCTTTTGCGTATGTTAGCCACCATATATTCTAGTGCTTGTGTGACACTCCAAAATTTTAATTTGGTTTTCATCAAAAACTTTGTGGTTTTTGAAAAGAGGCCATTTAAATTTTTTTTCCAGAAAATCCTTCCTCTTAAAAACTTTCTTTTCTTCGGCAAGGATTTTATTTTTCTTCAAACTGTGGTGTTTGATCTTTTGAAACTTCTTCTCTGTTGGTTCCCTCTCAAATTATTTTGGGAGTTTAATTTTTTTCTTTTAAAAAGAAACTCTATGAAAACTTGGGATTTTCATATCTTGAAAACCACCCATGACTTTGTATTTTGCCCATGTGGTAAAACCCCTCCAAAACCTCCCCTCCTCCTTGTAATCACCTAAGTTCTCTGTCCCAACTAATCCAAGCAAGTTTTGGATTTTATCTAATTTTTTTTCCCCTCAAATCATTTCTGCAAATTATTTGAGCCTGAGATTTTTCAAAGCAAGTACCACTTTGCCTTTGAGTTTTTATCCCAAACCAACTCTCCTGGATAGTCCTTTGTACCCACAACCCAGAACCATCTTGATCCACTCCTCCTCTTTTCAAATTTTTCAAAATTCAGTCTCTGCAAGTTTGGACCAGATTTGCCAAATTTGGTGAAATTCATACCTACACTTCTCCAAAAATTTCACCAAAAATCAGGCAGCCTACTGGAGCAATGAGAAGCCACTCCACCAAAAATCAGCTCAAGGAAAAATCCCCAGAGGCCAAAAACATTCTGTCGAACACCTGAGCTGCACTGTTCCTTTGCAAATTCAGAAAATTCAGATTTCAGTGTCGTTTTCTTCGTCAGAGGTTCAGACACATGCTCACAGTGCACTTGGCACGTTCCTCGCCGCCTCTTCCTACTGTCTGGAGCACCACACGCGCACTTGGCCTCTTCCTGGCGTCGGTGGCACGCTGGCCCGCCCTCGCCGGCGTCTTCTGCGGCGTCGGGACCTCCCGTGGCGGCCGACAGGGGACGGAACGGCGGCTCAACGCCGTTCGGCGCCGCCCAACGCCCCTCTGCTCTCCGCGTGGCCTCATGCATGCCAGCGCACGCCCGTGGCACCGTCGCCGTGGCCCGGCAAGCACGGAACGTGCTCACTGCCGCCGACGGGCCCGCGCCGTCCCGTTCTGTCGAACTCGCCCCTAGTACCAAATCCCAGCCCGATTAGCACCTAAATGGAACCGGTGGACCTCAACGGCGTTGCCCAAGCCCCTAATCCCACTGCCCAACCACAGCGCCGCCGTAATCACTCGCCGGACTTATCCCGTTCGCGGCAACCGCCTCGGGCCGGCTATATATAGCGCCCCTAAGCTCCCTCTCGCCCCCGCACACCTCCACCACCTCACTGGACCCCGACCAGCAACTAGAAGAGCCTCGAGGGGCCCTTCTTCCTCGACTCCGGCCGCCTCGCTCCGCCTCGGCCACCAGCTCGATTCGCTCCGGTGAGGCCGTCTCCGGCGCCCAAACCCCGTCCGTTACCCCCTCTAGCTACCAGAAGCCTAACCCCCTCCTCAATTTGATCTTCACAGCTCTCTCCGACGAAGTCCGCAACCACCCGAGCCGCCGTCCGCCGGAGCCAGGCTCGCCGTCGACGTGGTACTCGCCGGCGACCACCACCACCACCAACCGACGCGGAATGGCGCCCTGAACACGGAGGTACCCTCCGATCTTCCTGCCTCGCCGTGGATCGCCGCCGGCGACCACCGCGGCTCACGGGCACCGGCGAAATCTGCCGCCCCGTTCGTATATTCAAACCTGACGGGCGGGACCCGCCTGTCAGCCTCTCTGTCCTGTCTAAGCGAAGCGTTTTCTGAAAACGTCTTCTGCCAAATACGTTTTCCCGCTGGGCCGGCGCATTCTTATTCGAGTCGTTTTCTGTTTTTATAAGCTAGCCCCTGGAAATCTTCTGTTTCATTACAGATGAGTCCCTGGACAAAAACCCTTATAACTTTTAAACAGAAAGGTATTTTTGATTGATTCTTTTTCTGTTCTCTTTAAAATTTTGTCTAGTTTTTTATCAGATTTATTTGAAAAATATTTGGAATACTTTTTGTGCACCCCTTGGTATTTACGATAGCGCATATATTTTCTTTATACCGTAGATACCGAAGGAGGTGACGGAGCCGCGAACTTCACCGAGCTAGGCTCCGACTACTCTGAACCAGGCAAGCATGTTTGAACTTTTGATATGATGAGTGTCTTGGCATGTTTTGCATTTAGTTAGTTTCATGGCATGTTGAGGAGCATATCGATGAACGTTATTTTATGCAATATTGAGGTAAGTGAGTTCGATGATCCATAAGTGGATGGATGTGAGTATGAATGGCCATGTGTTGGCATGAGGATGGGTAAGATGGCAGTGTCGTAGCATGCCAGTCTTATGCCAGACTATGTGACTTCAGTGTCAAACCGTATCGGTCCAGTTCCTCTCATTTCCTTCCCTGTACTACCACATGTTTTCCGCAAGGAATATGGTTTAGTAAGTTGCAAACCGCTTTCCTGGTACACACCAAAAGGAGAGGCCGTGATGATGGTTCCATGGCCCTGGATTAAAGCCAGTCATCCGGTCAGGGGGCATGGGTGTTTCCGGTTGGGACCGAGAGGGGGGCACCCCTTAGAGCGCGCGTATATAAATTTGATCCCATGCTATTCGAGATTGTGATCTCCCCGTCTCAAAAGTTTTTCTTGGACGATGTCTAGGGTGATTCCTAGCATCGAGAGGTAGGATGGGTGTGTACTGGTTAGCTGTGTTTTCTTCCGAAATACCGTAAACGGAACTAGTCCTTCGTGACTACGGAAATCCGTTGGCTGTGGGAAAAATTTTGTACAAACTCTGCAGAGTCATATATTCCTCCAAATCATCTATTCCATGTCCTAGATCGATATTATCTTATCCTGATCAAATGTCAGTTTTGATGACAGAGACTCCGGTGAATCGCATGAGTGCTAAGTCCGGTTAAATGATTATTCCTGTGGATGGACTAACCCATTTATTCTCATGAATTGAACATTTATTATGAGCATTATTTCCTTGTGAATAAAAGCCCTTTCTGCGATGTCGCTCAGACGTCCGACTGTGGCATAATTGTATTTTACTTTCTTTTCAAGCCCTTTATGTGATGTCGCCAGACGTCCGACTGTGGCATTTCTTTTAAAGCCCTTTCTGTGATGTCGCCCCGACGTCCGACTGTGGCATTTCTTTTAAAGCCCTTTCTGTGATGTCGCCCCGACGTCCGACTGTGGCATTTCTTTTAAAGCCCTTTATGTGGTGTCGCTAAGACGCCCGACTGTGGTATTTCTTTTAAAGCCCTTTCTGTGATGTCGCCCCGACGTCCGACTGTGGCATTTCTTTTAAAAGCCCTTTATGTGGTGTCGCTAAGACGCCCGACTGTGGTATTTCTTTTAAAGCCCCTTTCTGTGATGTCGCCCCGACGTCCGACTGTGGCATTTCCTTTAAAGCCCTTTATGTGGTGTCGCTAAGACGCCCGACTGTGGCATCATTTCCTTATATTTATTTATTCACCTTTCGAGGCGTCGCTTCAGACACCCGATCGGTATTCATTTATGTTTTGTTGGGATTTCAGGCGGACTACCGCAGTTTCCCTTTTACTTACCTTGTTATGCTAATTTTTGAATGTACATTGGTGAATTATTCATGACGCATTCATGCATGCATTTGTTATATCTTACGTCCGAACTGTCTTGCGAGTACTTTCAAAGTACTCACTGGCTTGTTGATTTGGCCAGATGCTGACGAAGGCGATCTCATGGATGAAGAGTTTGATAGCGAGTCCGACACCTAGAGGAGTCCCAGTCAGTCTCGTGCGACCCTGGATTTGGTCACTGTTTTATATCCGCTTCCGCTACCAAATAAATTCATCGAGCCTCACCTCGACGCTCGATGAGATGACAGACTTAGAGTCTTGTATCTCTCTCCCCGCTGTGTTTCTCCACCACCGCCCTATCCTCGAGTCAGTAGTATGCCTCCACACCACTGTGTCATGTCCGCCATTATGTATAATTATTGGCGTGCTTGTAATAATTTGGTTGAGCAACCGTAGTTCGACCCTGTAATATATTTTATGCTACTGGCTTATTGTATCAAGAATTTGTCTACCAGTGAGGAGGATTTCTCTCATACTGGACTCAAAAGATTGGTTTCTCAATAAATATTTTTATTGGAAAACCGGTCGTGACAAGCTTGGTACCAGAGCCAGGCTGACTGTAGGAAGCCACTAGGTGCGATCGCTAATTGGTTATTAGCATGATTGAGCCTTTCCATATTTTCTTGATTGTAGTCATTTTCTGTCAGTCAGCATAAATTTATGATCTGACCATGCAGAATTTTTGCCTACTTTTGTAGATGGCCGACAACAGCTGCGAGTCTCAGACCTTCGCCAACGTGCCCGATGGGTTCGTCAAGCTTCTTTCCTTCATCGTTCAGGTCGCGATGGGGCCATCTGTGCGCCCAGTCTTCACACTCTGCCAGCACCGAGTCAACGACAGTCTGACCATGCACCAGGCCGCGGTGCAGTTCAAGGGAGGGCGTGGTGAGTTACGCCGCTTCCGGTTCGTGGGAAGAGCCATGCCTACGGAGAGGCATGCTATGCAGATGGCAGCCCGTGAGGCGATAGCTCGCCTCAGGGATGTCCTTCCCGCGATGAAGACTCGTCGCTACCGCTATCTTCCATGCCATGTGCCTTACACCTGTCACTACGCATACTCCTGCCCCAGAGGAGAACGAGACGAGGCTTTTGAGATGCTCATTGAGTATCTCCGGGCCCTGGAGGCAGCCTTCGACAACCTGGTGGACGACTTCGTAGCTACCCGCATGGACTCAGTTCATGGCTGTGCTGCCAACAGGAGGGAGCTCCTACCCATCGCACCGCCACTGACTTTGGTCTCGTCCTCAGCATCTTATACGCCTACTCGTCGCCTGCCTTCTACCGAAGAATTCAACCAAGTCATTGCGCCCACCCCAGCGCGCACTGCACCACCCTTCGCGCCCACTCCTGTACGTATAGCTCCGCCCCTGGCAACCGCTCCGTCCACTCTGCGCAACACTACACGTATGGAGCCCATTAGCGAGGAGGAAGTCGAGTCCCCAACCTCGCTACGCCTCGCCCTCGGCAGGGCAAAGGAGGTCGTCAACATCTCTGCCTGAGTACGCTTAGCTGCCATGTAATGTACCGCTTTGTAAGATATGTACATAGGTTGTGAGAAGTAGCCTGTTTGCGCATCATGTAGGATCTGGAGAAGTGCACTAGCCTAAATAACATGTCAGGATTATGTACGCATATCCTGAGTGATGTATTGTATAATTACCGCCCGCGTGTAAGATATGTAATGAGCAGTCCTTCTCCGTGCGCAAGTCGATTTGTTTTTCTTAAGTAAGCTGGGTTATTTAGTTTTATTTGCCAGCTTTATGCATTTTTTGGAATTGTTTTTGCGACTCTTTCCGCTTTTCTTATGGGTTTTACAAAATATATCCCCAGAGTGAAAAATGTCTCGTCCTTGGACTCGCTCCATGCCAACTCCACCAGAGGAAAATTATGATGCACAACCCAGCAACGAGTTCACTCAGGGACAGTCAAGCCAACAGGGCAGTGAATCGGCACTTTCACAAATGTGCCGCCTTTATGAGCAGAGTCAGCAACAACATCGTGAAATGATGAACCAAGTCATCAACATGGGAAATCACCATGGACAGTATCAGCAGCATTCCAAGTTATCTGAGCTACAGAAGACACGTCCTCAAACATTTTCTCACACTGACAAACCTCTTGAAGCCGAGGACTGGCTTCGAGATATGGAGAGGAAATTAATTATTGCAAAATGTTCAGACCCCGAAAAGGTATTGTATGCTCCGCACTATCTCACAGGAGCAGCCGCATCGTGGTGGGAGAATTTTCTGCACATGCATCCCAACGAAAATGACATAACCTGGGATGATTTCAAGGAAGGTTTCCGTGGTGCACACATTCCTAAGAGTATTATGAAAATCAAGAAGAGAGAGTTCGATGACCTCAAACAAAGGAACATGACAGTGTCAGATTACAACAGTCAATTTACTCTATTGTCCCGCTACGCCAATGAAGAGCGTATGACTGAAATCAAGAAGATGGAGAAATTCCTTGACGGTCTGGCGCCCGCGCTTAAATGCCAACTGGTCGTGCACACTTTTCCTGATTTTAAAACACTGGTGGACAAAGCCATTACTCTGGAAAATGAGAGACGCAGTCTGGAAGATATCCGCAAGCGAAAAAGGGACCAGACTAATCATGCTCGCAATCACCGAAGCAAGACAGATTTTCAAAAGGGTGGGACACACAAATCCTCATCCAATGTCTCACGCCCAATCAAGAATTTTCATGCAAGGGACAAGGAATTCACCTATCGCCCCGGCGTTACTTGTTACGCTTGTGGAGAAGAAGGGCACTATGCCAAACAGTGCCCCAAGCCAAGGAACTCAACCCCAAAGCCGAACAACGGCGGCAACAATTCCGCGCCCAAGCGAAACAATTTCAATCCCAACAATAACCACAGGAAGGGTCATCTGAATCACGTAACCAAAGAGGAGGCACAAAATGCTCCGGATATCGTACTCGGTACGTTTCCTGTCAACACAATACCTGCAATGGTTTTGTTTGATTCTGGAGCTTCTCACTCTTTCATTTCGAAAAGTTTTGCTTTGCAAAATAATTTTTCGATGCTTCCTTTGGAGAAATCCATGATCATCAAGTCCCCTGGGATTCAGCAAGTTACTCAGAATTACTGTCAGAATGTGGTCATTGAGTTCGAAGGATTGGAGTTTCACGCAAATCTTATTGTGTTGGAAAATAAAGGACTGGATGTCATCCTAGGGATGGATTGGCTAACCACCAACAAGGGGTTTATCGACTGTTTCAACAGGACCGTAATTCTCACACACCACCAAGGGAAGACAATAAGAGTATCAGCCAAGGAAGGAAAAATACCCCGGCAACCGAGATTAAATAAGGTGGACGTTTCTGAGCTAAACAAGGTTCCAGTAGTGTGTGAATTTCCAGATGTATTCCCTGAAGAACTACCAGGCATGCCACCAGACCGAGAAATAGAATTCCGCATTGAGCTAGCACCAGGAACCACCCCCATATACAAGAAACCATACAGAATGGCACCATCCGAGTTGATCGAGTTGAAGAAACAAATAAAGGAATTACTGGACAAGGGATACATTCGAGCCAGCTCCTCACCTTGGGGATCACCAATTTTATTTGCCAAAAAGAAGGATGGAACGCTGAGATTGTGTATTGACTATCGAGCACTTAACATGGTCACAGTCAAAAACAAATACCCGATGCCAAGGATAAACGATTTGTTTGATCAACTCGCTCAGGCCAAGGTATTCTCAAAAATTGACTTAAGGTCAGGATACCATCAATTGAAGGTACGAACGGAAGATATCCCCAAAACAGCCTTCACCTCCAGATATGGACTGTACGAGTTCACAGTGATGCCATTTGGATTAACTAACGCCCCAGCATATTTTGTTCACCTCATGAACAAAGTATTTATGAAGTTTATGGACAAGTTTGTCGTGGTATTCATCGACGATATTCTGGTATACTCCAAGACACCAGAAGAGCACGCAGAACATCTCAGGATTGTGCTAGGAGAGCTCAGAAAACACCAATTGTATGCCAAGTTCAGCAAGTGCGAATTTTGGCTAAGACAAGTAGGCTTTCTAGGCCACGTACTGACCCAAGACGGTATCGCAGTGGACCCAGAGAAAGTCAAGGCCGTACTTGGCTGGAAGTCACCAGCCAGCGTAACGGACATACGGAGTTTCTTGGGAATGGCAGGATATTACCGCAGATTTATTGAAGGATTCTCCACCATAGCCAAGCCTATGACACAGTTGCTCAAGAAAGATAAGAAGTTTGAATGGACAGAAGCCTGCGAGAAAAGTTTCCAAGAGCTAAAGCGGAAGTTAACGACAGCACCGGTATTAATTGTACCCGACATACACAAGAATTTTGAAGTATATTGTGACGCGTCCAGAAAGGGTCTCGGATGCGTGTTGATGCAGGAAGGCAAGGTTGTCGCCTACGCTTCAAGGCAACTTCGCAAGCATGAGGAAAATTATCCCACTCATGACTTAGAAATGGCAGCAGTTATTCATGCACTCAAGGAATGGAGGCATTTCTTACTTGGGAATCGATGTGAAATATATACGGATCACAAAAGTCTCAAATATATTTTCACGCAGCCAGAACTAAATTTACGGCAACGACGCTGGTTGGAATTGGTAAAGGATTATGATGTTGGTATCCATTACCATCCAGGAAAAGCAAATGTAGTGGCCGATGCTCTTAGTCGGAACCCCAGCTCCGACGAAAACAATCTGCACAGCTTGAGGCCCGAATTCCAACAAGAATTTGCCAAGCTCAACTTGATAATGGTAGCAGAAGGCACCATATCAAACTTGGAAATACAACCCGACCTTGTGGAGAAAATTAAAGAAGCTCAGCCCGGTCACACCAGCATCGAAGGCATCAAAAGAAAGTTGAGTATGGGCAAGGCCTCGGAATTCGTCATAGACAATGAAGGAATATTATGGTACGGAGAAAGGCTCTGCGTGCCAAACATAGAAGACCTTAAACAGCAAATTTTAGCTGAAGCACACACCACTCCATATTCAATCCACCCTGGAGGAACCAAAATGTATAAGGATATTCAGGAAAGATTTTGGTGGCACGGTATGAAGAGGGACATAGCCACCTTCATTGCATGTTGCGACTCATGTCAACGCATAAAAGCTGAGCATCAGAGACCAGCCGGACTACTGCAACCAAACAAAATACCTGAGTGGAAATGGGATGAAATAGGGATGGATTTTATTGTCGGACTACCTCGGTCAGGACACGGGAATGATGCCATATGGGTCATCACCGACAGATTAACCAAGGTGGCACACTTTCATTCCAGTAAAGACGACCTACAACACTCAGAAGCTTGCCAGGATTTATCTCTCCCGTATAGTTTGTCTGCATGGAGTCCCGAAGACTATAATATCCGACAGAGGCACTCAGTTCGTCTCAAGATTTTGGGAACATTTACAACAGGCTCTGGGAACCCAACTAGCCTTCAGTACCGCATACCACCCACAAGCTGATGGACAAACAGAACGCGTAAACCAGGTTTTAGAAGACATGCTGAGAGCATGTGTCCTCACATATGGAACCAGTTGGGAAGAAAGCCTGCCATACGCCGAGTTCGCGTACAACAATAGCTACCAGGCCAGCCTACAAATGGCACCATTTGAGGCTTTATACGGACGAAGATGTCGTACCCCGTTAAATTGGTCAGAGACCGGAGACAGCCACATCTTCGGACCAGACATGCTCAGAGAAGCCGAGGAAAAGGTCAAGCTAATCAGAGACCGACTTAAGACCGCTCAAAGTCGACAGAAGAGTTATTATGATCAGAAACATCGTAGGGTCAGCTTCGAACCCGGTGAGTTCGTATACTTGAGAGTATCCCCTATGAGAGGACTGCAACGGTTTAAGATTAAAGGAAAGTTAGCACCAAGATTCATTGGACCATTCTGCATAGTGGCACGAAGAGGCACTGTAGCCTACCAGCTAGACTTACCCGAGGAATTATCCGATGTCCACGACGTGTTCCATGTCTCGCAATTGAGGAAGTGCGTAAGCAACCCAGAGAAACAAGTATCCCATGAAAACATTGACGTGCAGCCAGACCTCACTTATCGGGAACGTCCCGTAAGAATATTAGAGGAGTCTGAAAGGAGGACCCGACAGAAGACCATCAAGTTTTTCAAAGTCCAATGGAGCAAGCACACCGACAGTGAAGCAACTTGGGAAAGAGAGGATTTTCTTCGGACAGAGCATCCACACTTATTTAAGGATCAGCTGAAATCTCGGGGACGAGATTTTTCCTAAGGGGGTAGGTGTTGTGACACTCCAAAATTTTAATTTGGTTTTCATCAAAAACTTTGTGGTTTTTGAAAAGAGGCCATTTAATTTTTTTTCCAGAAAATCCTTCCTCTTAAAAACTTTCTTTTCTTCGGCAAGGATTTTATTTTTCTTCAAACTGTGGTGTTTGATCTTCTTCTCTGTTGGTTCCCTCTCAAATTATTTTGGGAGTTTAATTTGTTTTTCTTTTAAAAAGAAACTCTATGAAAATTTGGGATTTTCATATCTTGGAAACCACCCATGACTTGGCATTTTTGCCCATGTGGTAAAACCCCTCCAAAACCTCCCCTCCTCCTTGTAATCAGCCTAAGTTCTCTGTACCAACTAATCCAAGCAAGTTTTGGATTTTATTCTAATTATTTTTCCCCTCAAATCAATTCTGCAAATTATTTTGAGCCTTAGTGATTTTCAAAGCAAGTACCACTTTGCCTTTGAGTTTTTATCCCAAACCAACTCTCCTGGATAGTCCTTTGTACCCACAACCCAGAACCATCTTGATCCACTCCTCCTCTTTTCAAATTTTTCAAAATTCAGTCTCTGCAAGTTTGGACCAGATTTGCCAAATTTGGTGAAATTCATACCTACACTTCTCCAAAAATTTCACCAAAAATCAGGCAGCCTACTGGAGCAATGAGAAGCCACTCCACCAAAAATCAGCTCAAGGAAAAATCCCCAGAGGCCAAAAACATTCTGTCGAACACCTGAGCTGCACTGTTCCTTTGCAAATTCAGAAAATTCAGATTTCAGTGTCGTTTTCTTCGTCAGAGGTTCAGACACATGCTCACAGTGCACTTGGCACGTTCCTCGCCGCCTCTTCCTACTGTCTGGAGCACCACACGCGCACTTGGCCTCTTCCTGGCGTCGGTGGCACGCTGGCCCGCCCTCGCCGGCGTCTTCTGCGGCGTCGGGACCTCCCGTGGCGGCCGACAGGGGACGGAACGGCGGCTCAACGCCGTTCGGCGCCGCCCAACGCCCCTCTGCTCTCCGCGTGGCCTCATGCATGCCAGCGCACGCCCGTGGCACCGTCGCCGTGGCCCGGCAAGCACGGAACATGCTCACTGCCGCCGACGGGCCCGCGCCGTCCCGTTCTGTCGAACTCGCCCCTAGTACCAAATCCCAGCCCGATTAGCACCTAAATGGAACCGGTGGACCTCAACGGCGTTGCCCAAGCCCCTAATCCCACTGCCCAACCACAGCGCCGCCGTAATCACTCGCCGGACTTATCCCGTTCGCGGCAACCGCCTCGGGCCGGCTATATATAGCGCCCCTAAGCTCCCTCTCGCCCCCGCACACCTCCACCACCTCACTGGACCCCGACCAGCAACTAGAAGAGCCTCGAGGGGCCCTTCTTCCTCGACTCCGGCCGCCTCGCTCCGCCTCGGCCACCAGCTCGATTCGCTCCGGTGAGGCCGTCTCCGGCGCCCAAACCCCGTCCGTTACCCCCTCTAGCTACCAGAAGCCTAACCCCCTCCTCAATTTGATCTTCACAGCTCTCTCCGACGAAGTCCGCAACCACCCGAGCCGCCGTCCGCCGGAGCCAGGCTCGCCGTCGACGTGGTACTCGCCGGCGACCACCACCACCAACCGACGCGGAATGGCGCCCTGAACACGGAGGTACCCTCCGATCTTCCTGCCTCGCCGTGGATCGCCGCCGGCGACCACCGCGGCTCACGGGCACCGGCGAAATCTGCCGCCCCGTTCGTATATTCAAACCTGACGGGCGGGACCCGCCTGTCAGCCTCTCTGTCCTGTCTAAGCGAAGCGTTTTCTGAAAACGTCTTCTGCCAAATACGTTTTCCCGCTGGGCCGGCGCATTCTTATTCGAGTCGTTTTCTGTTTTTATAAGCTAGCCCCTGGAAATCTTCTGTTTCATTACAGATGAGTCCCTGGACAAAAACCCTTATAACTTTTAAACAGAAAGGTATTTTTGATTGATTCTTTTTCTGTTCTCTTTAAAATTTTGTCTAGTTTTTTATCAGATTTATTTGAAAAATATTTGGAATACTTTTTGTGCACCCCTTGGTATTTACGATAGCGCATATATTTTCTTTATACCGTAGATACCGAAGGAGGTGACGGAGCCGCGAACTTCACCGAGCTAGGCTCCGACTACTCTGAACCAGGCAAGCATGTTTGAACTTTTGATATGATGAGTGTCTTGGCATGTTTTGCATTTAGTTAGTTTCATGGCATGTTGAGGAGCATATCGATGAACGTTATTTTATGCAATATTGAGGTAAGTGAGTTCGATGATCCATAAGTGGATGGATGTGAGTATGAATGGCCATGTGTTGGCATGAGGATGGGTAAGATGGCAGTGTCGTAGCATGCCAGTCTTATGCCAGACTATGTGACTTCAGTGTCAAACCGTATCGGTCCAGTTCCTCTCATTTCCTTCCCTGTACTACCACATGTTTTCCGCAAGGAATATGGTTTAGTAAGTTGCAAACCGCTTTCCTGGTACACACCAAAAGGAGAGGCCGTGATGATGGTTCCATGGCCCTGGATTAAAGCCAGTCATCCGGTCAGGGGGCATGGGTGTTTCCGGTTGGGACCGAGAGGGGGGCACCCCTTAGAGCGCGCGTATATAAATTTGATCCCATGCTATTCGAGATTGTGATCTCCCCGTCTCAAAAGTTTTTCTTGGACGATGTCTAGGGTGATTCCTAGCATCGAGAGGTAGGATGGGTGTGTACTGGTTAGCTGTGTTTTCTTCCGAAATACCGTAAACGGAACTAGTCCTTCGTGACTACGGAAATCCGTTGGCTGTGGGAAAAATTTTGTACAAACTCTGCAGAGTCATATATTCCTCCAAATCATCTATTCCATGTCCTAGATCGATATTATCTTATCCTGATCAAATGTCAGTTTTGATGACAGAGACTCCGGTGAATCGCATGAGTGCTAAGTCCGGTTAAATGATTATTCCTGTGGATGGACTAACCCATTTATTCTCATGAATTGAACATTTATTATGAGCATTATTTCCTTGTGAATAAAAGCCCTTTCTGCGATGTCGCTCAGACGTCCGACTGTGGCATTGTTGTATTTTACTTTCTTTTAAGCCCTTTTGTGTGTCGCCAGACGCCTGACTGTGGTATTTCTTTTAAAGCCCTTTCTGTGATGTCGCCCCGACGTCCGACTGTGGCATTTCTTTTAAAGCCCTTTCTGTGATGTCGCCCCGACGTCCGACTATGGCATTTCTTTTAAAGCCCTTTATGTGGTGTCGCTAAGACGCCCGACTGTGGTATTTCGTTTAAAGCCCTTTCTGTGATGTCGCCCCGACGTCCGACTGTGGCATTTCTTTTAAAAGCCCTTTATGTGGTGTCGCTAAGACGCCCGACTGTGGTATTTCTTTTAAAGCCCCTTCTGTGATGTCGCCCCGACGTCCGACTGTGGCATTTCCTTTAAAGCCCTTTATGTGGTGTCGCTAAGACGCCCGACTGTCGCATCATTTCCTTATATTTATTTATTCACCTTTCGAGGCGTCGCTTCAGACACCCAATCGGTATTTATTTATGTTTTGTTGGGATTTCAGGCGGACTACCGCCGTTTCCCTTTTACTTACCTTGTTATGCTAATTTTTGAATGTACATTGGTGAATTATTCATGACGCATTCATGCATGCATTTGTTATATCTTACGTCCGAACTGTCTTGCGAGTACTTTCAAAGTACTCACTGGCTTGTTGATTTGGCCAGATGCTGACGAAGGCGATCTCATGGATGAAGAGTTTGATAGCGAGTCCGACACCTAGAGGAGTCCCAGTTAGTCTCGTGCGACCCTGGATTTGGTCACTGTTTTATATCCGCTTCCGCTACCAAATAAATTCATCGAGCCTCACCTCGACGCTCGATGAGATGACAGACTTAGAGTCTTGTATCTCTCTCCCCGCTGTGTTTTCCACCACCGCCCTATCCTCGAGTCAGTAGTATGCCTCCACACCACTGTGTCATGTCCGCCATTATGTATAATTATTGGCGTGCTTGTAATAATTTGGTTGAGCAACCCTAGTTCGACCCTGTAATATATTTTATGCTACTGGCTTATTGTATCAAGAATTTGTCTACCAGTGAGGAGGATTTCTCTCATACTGGACTCAAAAGATTGGTTTCTCAATAAATATTTTTATTGGAAAACCGGTCGTGACAGCTTGCTGCAGCTCCACCTCATTACCCTATCCTACCCATAAACTTAAATAGTTTTGATCTTGCGGGTGTGAGATTGCTGAGACCTCGTGACTCACAGATACTTCCAAACAGTTGCAGGTGGCGATGATACCAGAGCAGATGAGGCAACCAAGCTCAAGTGGGAGCTCGAGGAAGATCTTGATCGTTGTTTTGTTTCATTTCCTGTTGATCAGTAGTGGAGCCCAGTTGGGACGATCGGGGATCTAGCATTTGGGGTTGTCTTCTTTTATTTTGGTTTCGTAGTCGGAACTTTAATTGTATTCTGGATGATGTATGTTTAACTTGTATTTGTGTGAAGTGGCGATTGTAAGCCAACTCTTTATCCCTTTCTTATTCAGTACATGGGATTGTGTGAAGATTACCCCTCTTGCGACAAACCTACCATGCAGCTATGCCTCGAAGTCGTGCCCCAACACGTGGGAGATATAGCCGCATTGTGGGTGTTACAAGTTGGTAATCAGAGCCATCCCCGAGTTAGGAGCCCCGTGCTTGATCGAATCGCTGACATTGTTGAGTCTAGAACAAAATGTTTTGAGTATTAGGATTATATATATCTGAGAGTAGGATTCTTTTTACTCCTTAGTCCCTTCGTCGCTCTGGTGAGGCCTCCTGATGTAGCAGTTTTGACTTTTCTCTCCTCAAATTTCACGATTTTTTTAGGATCACGCGAGTATCTTGGAATCGTTCCGATGGTTTTGTGACGAGAACATTGTTCTTGGTGCCTCTTGACATTTAGGGGTTGTGGAAGTGTCCCGGGGAGTTGAGCTTCGAGGTGTTGTCGTCATAATTTTATCGTTGTAGTTCTGGAATACCTGAGTTCGCCGACATCGAAAATCTCTTTTATGTAGTTGTTGGTGAGATAACCTCGATGCTACCCAGTTCTGGGCGGGAGTTCAGGAGTATTTCCATAACTCGTATAGCGGATGCTTTTCGAAGGTTGAGGTAGACGATTTCCAAAGGTTTCTTGGTTATGTGTTGAAGGATGGATATAGCTGGATGTAGGTATTGTTAGTTTGGGTGAGATATTATGCTTCCCCTATATCCCCAACACCTGATTGCATAACCAAAAAGTTTCGAGAGTTTTATAGGTGGGAATTCAAGTAGCTCCTAGGATATCTTTCCGACAGATGCATGATATGAGATTGGGGTTCGACGTCTAGTGGTCCGCCTATCCATGGTTGGTTTTACAGTGGTCTCGTTGTGTCTTAAAGAGTCCTTGGCTATGCTGACTCGGGGACGCTTCATATGTCATGTGCACTGCCTTGTACATGACGATGCTGTACGATCGAGCCTGTGTGGGCCCCACCATGAAAACTTCAGACGAAATCTCTATCATATGTTTGTTCTGGCTTATTTTGCAAGCCAATCCTTTGTTTTGTTTTGAGTTGTGGTATTCGAGTTGCTTCAATGTCAAGTGTTGATTCCATACCTTCCCTAAGTGGTGTTCTCACACTTCTATGTGAATACCAACCCTTCATGATAATCGAGATTGTCATGTCAATCCTTTTCAACCGGCGTGTTTCTCTTCAAGTGGATCTGATCATTTCAACATCCGCAAGATCAATTCTAAGTTTTCTCATCAGTATATTTTCCATCTTCCCAAGTTGTCTTTGTTTTTCCCGCCCTACCACCCTTTTTCTTCAAGGACTCAGATTTCTTAACCAAGTTTCCTTTTTATTGATGGGAAGTCTCTCCATTCTTTTCCGTTAATGTTCTTATCCGGTGATTCTCAAGAAGATACTAACGGAGCTTCAAGTTCATCATTCTTCATTCTTTTCTTCTCTGATGGATTCAATTCAAGCTTTATTGATCATATCCTTTCCTCGGTTCAAATGCTTTCTCATGTCGGTGAACCTCTTAATCATTCACTTCTCGCTATTCATTTGTTATGGAGTGGTGAAGATCTCTCAGAAGATTCACGTTTTCCATTCTCAATCCGTTCAAATTATTTCGAGGTGGATATCTTGTTAAAGCCATTTAAATCAACCGGTGCTTTATCTCTTCCTCAGTAATCATTTCAACGGTGTTTCTCTTGAGTGGGCCCTAACCCACAAGTCTTTTCGCACGATCTTACCTAACTCTTCTAATTTATCCGGAGTGATTCCCAAATTCTTTTCAAAAGTGTGACGTAAGAATGAATTGCCATCAGTCATATGTCTTTCTACAAGATCTTTCAAATTCTTTTCATCGTTGGTTCAACCTTTCTATTCTTCATTCCGGAGTGCCTCAACAATTCTTGATGGTGTTTCTCATCGTCATTCTCGGATTTGAAGACCGAAGAAGAGTTTCTCTTCAATCATATCTGTTCTCTTGAAGATTCATAGTTCTAGCTTGATGCCATCCTCTCATAATTGTTTTCGATTGTGAGAATTATTTCACCCATGCGGAGCAATTCAGGAATCTTTTTAGTTTCATTCTCTGAAGACCATCATTTCAGGTTTATTCATTCTCAGCTTTCAGCTCTCGTTTTCCAAATCCCACCGGTGGTTCGTTCAATTGTTCTCTTCCTTGGTTATCATATCAATTCATTCATTATTTTCCAAATCCCACCGGTGGTTCGTTGAAGACCTTCTCAAAGTGTGCGCTATATCTATCTTACTCCTTTCTACGAGAATAAGTAGTATGACAAATCCGTTGCTTGTCATCAATTTAAATTGGTGAAGGACACGCAGAACATAATTCTTATTCTTGCTTCATCCAAATGATGGATTCATTCTTCCGGAGTTTGTTCATGATGAGTAAATTCTCGGTTCAAGTGCTTCATACTTTTCCTGGAGTCCCAAGCTCTATCAATTATATCGTCGTGAAGATCCATCTAAATCATTACAAGGCTTCACCTTGTGTTGTCAACTTCTCTTTCTTTTTATCATCATTTTGTTACCGGAGTTCTTCATGAAGGCTCTACATGGTGGTTCATCAAGGATTTAATTCATTCTCGAAGTGTTCGCCAAGAGGAGCTCAAGTATTCTTCTTCTTGCATTCCAAAGTGCAATTGCTTCTACTTTATCTTTTGAGATGGTGTTATATCATTTTTGACAATTTCTTTGTGTTTCATGATTCACAAGTTCAGGAATGAGATATTTAAACCCATCATTTTCTTCCTTGGAGTTATCTTGGTATAGTTTTCACCTAAAGCCTTCCATTGGGAATGTTGATCTTTGTGATGATTACCTATGATCCAAGTTCTCTGATCACCTCGGTGGGAGAAGCTTTCTATATTTTCTAGCTCTCAATCAAATCTTTTGCCCATGGGTGGCAGGTTGTCACCTCATAATTTTGAGATGTCTTCCATTAGGCCACATCAAGCTTATGTTTTCGTTGTTGTTAATCCAACAACTCCGTTCAACCTTTTCTTCGTAAGCATGCTCTTTCGATTTTATTTGCGAGAGTTGTCATTCTTCTTCTCCGTTCTTTTTCTTTCCAACCATCTAGTTTTCCATTCATTTGTTCCGGAGGCATGATGATGTTGCTTTCTTTGTCCCATCATCCCATTTTTCTCAAAGATCATGTTATTTCCTTTTGCTTATCCATTCAACCGGAGTGTCGTGTCCTTCATTCAAGTTCTCTCATCTTATCAAGTTTTTCCTCCCTTCTCAACCAGAGTGCTGTCTGAAATCTTTCTTACCCCTTGTGCCATTCTTTCAATAGTTCTAGAGGTAGTGTGTTGTTGATTTCGTCAAGTATCCTCTCATCTTGTAAAATCCATGTTCAATTCCTTCCATTTACATTCGGAGTGCTGTCCAAATTATATCATTCTTTTTTCCTTCTCTATCTTGTTTTAACCGGAGTGTTGTGGCTATCACTCCTCTTCTAACTGGACTCTCATCCAAGTGCTTTCATTTTGACAAGCTCATATACTTTACCTTCCTTTTCCAACCGGAGTGTTGTTGTAATTGATCCTTATCGTTCCTTGTACATCTCGTTTCTACCGGAGTGCTTGCATGCACTTCTTGTCCATTGCAACCCTTTTTCTTATGTCTTTCAACCTATAAGGTTCTAGTAATGTTCTTTGTTCCTCTTTTCTAACAAAGTGTTTTCAACTTTGTTCATCTTCGTTGTATTCTTTCTTTCAATTTGTTCAATCTCTGAAGGTTCGTGGTTTCACTCTTTTGCCAAGAAGCAACTTAGTTCTACCTCTTCTCTTCCTCTTCCATTTCTCTCCGGTGCCATCCTAGATCGGGATGAGATCCTCTTGTACTGGTGGAGTGTTGTGATGCCCCGAGACCAATGTGCCAGGTGTCTTCCAGTTATTCGCTGTCTTTGCCATGTCATTCTCTTGCGTGTTGCATCTTGTCATGTCATCATGTGCATTGCATCATCATGTTTTCAAAACATGCATCCGTCCGGGTCTTCCAGTTCTCTCTGTTGTCTGTTCTGAGCCCAGACACACTTGCACACGCCCGCGGGACGTCCGAAATATGATTTTATAAGTGGTCAGAAAATGTTCTCGAAATAGGATGAAAGTCGGCGTGCGGTCTTATTATAGTGTAGATAGACCGCTTGTCAAATTTCATCGCATTCGGAGTCCGTTTGACGGCCCAACGGATAACTATAGCGACATATAGTCGGTCAAAACGTTGGACGTTTTCGGTCTCTGAAAATAGTGGCCGGGCCTCTCTCTCTCTCTTCTCTTCTCTCAGTCCATTCCGCTCTCCTCTACCCCACCTAGTTCCCACTCCGTCCGGAGACGTCCGATTGCGATCGGAGGGTCCAAATCAGCCTCAAACCCATCAAACCCTAGCCCCTACCCTATTTAAGCTAACCCACATGCCATTTTGGCCTTCTCCTTCCTCACCCTTGAAATCTGCGCCCCCAATCATCTTCCAGCCGCCTCCCACCTCCTCTCATCGAATTCCGGCGCCGGCCAACCCCTCAAGTGCCACTTGGCGCCACCCAACTGGCCAGCCGGCCAGGCGCTCTCCACCTCTCCCGTAGCGCCACGTCACCCCTCCAGCGCCCCCATCCGCCGCGGCCCGCTCAGGCCCGTGCGGGGCTCGCCCGAGCCCGTCCGGGGCCCGAGCACCGCCCACGCTCGCCACCCGTCCCGTCTCCCTGCTCCATCCTGTCACCGCCTGGGAGCCGTCACCCTTCCTTCGCGCCTCTCCGGCGACCTCGACGCCGGCCACCAGAGATGTCGCTGCCGGCCACCACAGTAGCGGACCAGGCCAGTCGCGTGTAACACCCACGATGCGGCTATATCTCCCACGTGTCGGAGCATGACTTAGAGGCATAACCGCATTGTAGGCATGTCGCAAGAGGGGTAATCTTTACACATCCCATGTACCGAATAAGAATGAGATACAGAGTTGGCTTACCATCGCCACTTCACATAATACATAAATATAGCATTACATCATCCAGAATACAATCAAGGTCCGACTACGGAACCAAAATAAAGACAACCCCAAATGCATAAGATCCCTGATCGCCCCAACTGGGCTCCACTACTGATTGTCTGGAAAGGAAACGTAGTAACATCCTGAGTCCTCGTCGAACTCCCACTTGAGTTCAGTCGCATCCTCTGGAATGGCATCATCGGCACCTGCATCTGGTTTTGGAAGTAAACTGTGAGTCATGGGGACTCAGCAATCCCACACCCTCGCAATCAAGACTATTTAAGCTTATGGGTAGGAAAAGGATGTGAGGTGGAGCTGCAGCAAGCACTAACGTATATGGTGGCTAACTTACGCAAATGAGAGCGAGACGAGAAGGCAAAGCACGGTCGAGAAGCTACAAAGATCAAGAAGTGATCCTAAAACTACTTACGTTCAAGCATAACACGAGACCGTGTTCTCTTCCCAGACTCCGCCAAAAAGAGACCATCATGGTTACACACGCTGTTGATTCATTTTAATTAAGTTAGGTTTCAAGTTTTCTACAACCGGACATTAACAAATTCCCATTTGCCCATAACCGCGGGCATGACTTTCGAAAGTTGAAAACCCTGCAGGGGTGTCCCAACTTAGCCCATCACAAGCTCTCACGGTCAATGAAGGATATCCCTTCTCCCAGGACGACCCGATCAGACTCGGAATCCCGGTTACAAGACATCGCGACAATGGTAAAACAAGACCAGCAAAGCCACCCGATGTGCCGACAAATCCTGATAGGAGTCACACGTATCTCGTTCTCAGGGCACACCGGATGAGCCAGACGTCAGGTTGGCATAGACCTTGGTTGCCCAGGGGGCGCCGGACATCGCTCAAGTTGGACCAACACTTAGAGAAGCACTGGCTCGGGGGGTTTAAAATAAAGATGACCCTTGAGTCCGTGGAACCCAAGGGAAAAAGGCTAGGTGGCAAAAGGTAAAACCAAGGTTGGGCCTTGCTGGAGGAGTTTTATTCAAGACGAACTGTCAAGGGGTTCCCATTATAACCCAACCGCGTAAGGAACGCAAAATCAAGGAACATAACATCGGTATGACGGAAACTAGTGCGGCAAGAGTGGAACAAAACACCAGGCATAAGGCCGAGCCTTCCACCCTTTACCAATTATATAGATGCATTAAAGTAAACAAGATATAATAATGATATCCCAACAATAAACATGTTCGAACAAGGAAAAAACTCCAATCTTCACCTGCAACTAGCAACGCTATAAGAGGGGCTGAGCAAAGCGGTAACATAGCCAAACAACGATTTGCTTGGACAAGGTGGGTTAGAGGTTTGACATGGCAATATGGGAGGCATGATATAGCAAGTGGTAGGTATCGCGGCATAGACATAGCAATAGAGCGAGAAACTAGCAAGCAAAGATAGAAGTGATTTCGAGGGTATGGTCATCTTGCCTGCAAAGTTCTCCGAGTTGACGTAAGCTTGATCCTCATAAACGTACTCAACGGGTTCCTTGATCACGTACTCATCTCCAGGCTCTACCCAAGGCAAGAACACAAGCAAAGGCAAACACAATCAACCACAGTGCAATGCGCAAGCAACATGATGCAAAACATGGCATGATATGCGGGATGTAATATGCAATGCATAGGCGTGCTCCGGAAGGAAAATATTGAATCAGGCCTCAACTTGGCAAACCAAGAGCTCCGCTGGAAAGATGAGTTGATTTCGGTCGAAATCGATATAAAGATCACCGGAATCGGATGCACGGTTTGCAAATGGCAAGCAAAACAATAATGGCACTATTATGCGATTAACAGTGCGATGCCATCTAAGATGAAACAAGAAAATAAGCTATTGCACTCTAACATAGCAACAAAGCACATGGCATTGATACACTCAAGATGCTTGAGAAAATATGAACACTGAGCTACTGCTAAATCACATAATAGCAGGTTCAAACAAGCATGGCAAAAGTGCAAAAGATATCAGCTTCACAGACTCGGTGAAAATAACATGACAGGATTTAACATCAGGAAGCGATGTTTAGAGCAAGATAACAACATGCTACAGGATCATATCATGGCCAAGAAAGGCATGGCATGAATCTACTCAAAGCATATAACAAAAGTCCCTTACTGACCATAAGCCTAAAAGGATCAGAAGATATGATGGCACCCATGTAAACATAGCAAGTTTCGTTAACAGATTCAGACTTAGCAGAAAACTGGACATGGCAAAAACAGAGTTACGTAGGCATGTTTGCGATCTCGATGCACTTAACACAAGGCATTGCATGACAAACTAAGCATACACCCAGCAATAAGACATGATCAAGTAGCTAACCATGGCAAGAACAATCTCATAGCATGCACGGATCAACGACAACAACCTCGGCAAAATTGATTAACAGATAAACAATCCGACAGGAACATTTTATAGAAAAAGTAGAGCAAGATTGAGTCATGCTTGGTTACTCCATAATTGCAAACAAAGAAATGGATGTATAGAACATAACAATATCTCAAAAGCATCCTTACTGAACATGCTCAAAATAGGCATGGATTACTCTATAACAACATGAATACATGGCATAAAAATAACATCAGGGAAATGACTTAGAAGAATTATAAGTCCCTGAAATCAGCAACATCACGAGAGCTACTTTGCAAGCTTGGGCTAGTCACCACATTGATCACAAAAATACATGGCATACACCCCTGTAAAGATGGCATGGCAGAGCCCAAAACACATGTAGGGCTCAAGTTCATAGGAGGCACACAATAATCATGGCAAAAATGACAAATGCTCATAATCTGTTAAGAAACAGAAACTAAAATTTTATAGCACTCTTGCAACAGCATTTTAGGCATCAAGATGGACTCAAACAAGCATGGTGCAATGGAACAAAATGAAGAGGACATCCTAACGAACAATTTGATATCTCACACGCGCAAAAAGGAGCTACGGATGATGAGATATGATGCGACTCAAAAAGTTACAGAGAAAAGGGACTTAGGGAAAAATCACCTCCGGATCTAGGGTTGACCCAGGCACGCAAAATGAGGCGGCGGTGGATCTCGCCGGAGACGACGCCGGACGATGGCCGGAGACGAGGGAGAGGGGCCGGAGCACGAGGTGGCGGAGAGGGGCGCCGAGGCAGTCGGATCTGGACGGATCCGGCACCGGACGGCGAGGGCGGCGAGGCGGCGCGGCTCGCGAGGCGCAGGCGGCGATCGGCGATTTGGCAGCGGGACGCACGGACATCGAGGCGGCGGGGCGCCGGCAGGGCGCGGGAGGCGGTGGCGAGGGCGTGCGGCGGCAGGCGCGGGAGGCCGGGCGGCGTGCGGGCGGGCCGCGGGGGCCCCGCACGGGCCGGCGGCGGCTGGTGGTTGTCGGCGCCATGTGGCAGCCCCTGGTTCGCTGGGCGACGGCAGGCGGACGTGTCCGACGCGGTCCGGACGTGTCCGGCGGCGAGGAGGGAGGTTTGTTAGGGTTTCATCCGCGAATTTCGGAGGGGTGCACCTATTTATAGCTAGAAGGAGTTAGGAGAGTCCAAATGAGGTGCGGTTTTCGGCCACGCAATCATGATCGAACGACCGAGAGGATGGAGGGGGTTTGGATGGGTTTTGGGCCACTTTGGAGGGGTGTTGGTCTGCAACACACATGAGGCCTTTACGGTTTCCCGGTTAACCGTTGGGGTATCAAACGAACTCCGAATGACATGAAACTTGACATGCGGTCTACCGGTAGTATACCAAGGCCGCTTGGCAAGTATTGGTCCACTCCGAGAATGTTTAACACCCACACACGAAAAGAGGCAAAAGGGGGGCACCGGAGGACATAGGAGTGGTGGATCGCAAAACGGACAATGGGGAAAATACTCGGATGCATGAGACGAACACGTATGCAAATGCGATGCACATGATGAGATGATATGAGATGCATGACATGGACAAAATGCAAAACAAAGACAAAACCAACCACGAGGGAATATCATAACTTAGAGCTGAAAATGGCAAGAGTTGGAATACAAATATGGCAAGTTACATACGGGGCGTTACAACACTCCACCACTACGAAAGGATGTCGTCCCGAGATCTAGGGCAGGAAAAACTCCGCATATTCGGAACGGAGGTGGTCCTCGCATTCCCAAGTGGCTTCTTGATCGGAATGATGTGACCACTTCACTTTCAGGAATTTGATAGACTTGTTGCGAGTCTTGCGCTCGGTTTCTTCAAGAATAGCAACAGGATGCTCATGATAAGACAGGTCTTCTTGGAGCTCAATCTCTTCGAAGTTGATGATGTGGTCGGGAGTCTTGAAACACTTGAAAAGCTGAGACATGTGAAACACATCGTGCACATTTGCAAAGTTGGACGGAATCTCAAGTTGATAGGCGAGATCTCCTCTTTTGCCAATGATCTTGAAAGGGCCCACGTATCTAGGGGCAAGCTTCCCTTTGATACTGAAGCGACGAGTACCTTTCATTGGAGAGACGCGGAGGTAGACATGGTCTCAGATCTCGAAAGCCAAGTCACGATGCTTGCTATCATAGTAACTCTTCTGGCGCGATTGCGCGGCTCTGAGATTTTCACGAATGACTTTGCACATTTCTTCAGCCTCTGTGATCAAGTCATTGCCAAGAAGTTGGCGTTCACCAGTCTCTGACCAATTAAGAGGAGTACGACACTTTCTGCCATAGAGAATCTCGAATGGGGCCTTGCCTGAACTCGCTTGGAAGCTGTTGTTGTAGGAGAACTCGGCATATGGAAGACAATCTTCCCACTTCATACCGAAAGAAATGACACAAGCCCTGAGCATATCTTCAAGAATTTGATTTACTCGCTTGACTTGTCCACTAGTTTTAGGATGAAAGGCTGTGCTGAAGCGAATGTTGGTGCCCATAGCCTTCTGGAAGGAATCCCAGAACTTATAAGTAAAGATGCTTCCACGATCTGAAGATATCAACTGCGAAATGCCGTGCAAAGAGACAATCCTGGAGGTATATAGCTCTGCCAATTGAGCTGCTGTGATAGATTCTTTGATAGGAAGAAAATGAGCCACTTTAGTGAGCTTGTCGATGACAACAAAGATAGCATCATTGCCACGCTTGGACTTGGGAAATCCAGTCACGAAGTCCATCTCAATATGGTCAAACTTCCATTCTGGAATGGCAAGAGGTTGGAGGAGACTAGCTGGCCGTTGGTGTTCTGCTTTCACTCTTGAATCATTTCGACCCAGCGAGTCTGCCTGAGGTTGAGGTTGGGCTGAGTGAAGATGTACTTGAGACTCTTATGATTAGTGAAGATGTCCACTTTTCTTCCTAACAAGAGATGTCTCCATGTTAAAAGAGTATGGACAACTGCCTCTAACTCGAGGTCATGAGTGGGGTAGTTCTTTTCGTTGGTCTTCAACTGGCCAGAGGTATCGTCCACAACTTTCTTTTCTTGCATTAACACAACACCGAGACCTTGCAGGGAAGCATCACAGAAAACCTCGAATGGTTTGGATTCATCAGGAGGAGTCAGAACTGGAGCTGTGACTAACTTATGTTTGAGGGTGTTGAAAGCGATGTCACATTTAGACGTCCATACATACTTCACATGCTTCTGGAGGTTGGAAAGAGGCTTCACGATCTTAGAGAAATTCTCAACAAATCTTCGACAATAGCTTGCGAGCCCAAGGAAGCTGCGAAGTTGCTTCACATTCTGAGGCGGTTCCCAATTCACAATTGCAGACACCTTCTCAGGATTAACAGCTATGCCCTTGGCGGAGATGATATGCCCAAGGTAGAGAACCTCATCGAGCCAAAACTCGCACTTTGAAAACTTCACATAGAACTGATGTTCTTTGAGTTTGTCCAGCACCAATCTCAAGTGCTTGGCATGATCCTCCTTGTTCTTGGAAAAGACCAAAATGTCATCGAGATAGACCAAGATGAAGTCATTTATGTAAGGGTTGAAGATGAAGTTCATCATGCGAGAGAACGTTGGAGGAGCGTTGACAAGGCTGAAAGACATGACAGTTTATTCATATGAACCATAGCTTGTTCTGAATGCTGTCTTGGGGATGTCTTGTTCACGAATGCGAATTTGATGATAGCCCATACAGAGGTAAAGCTTGGAGAATACTCGAGCACCTTTGAGTTGTTCGAAAAGCTCGTTGATGTTGGGAAGTGGGTACTTGTTCTTTATGGTCTTCTTGTTCAATGGATGGTAGTCGACACAGAGTCGGTCCGTGCCATCCTTCTTCTTGACAAAAAGAACACCACAACCCCATGGAGAAGAACTTGGTCGGATGCGACCTATACACTCTTGTTCATCGAGTTGTTTCTTCAGCTCCTTCAACTCTTTCGGTCCAAGCTTGTAAGGACGTTCGCAAACAGGTTCTATGCCAGGCTCAAGATCAATGACGAATTCAACTGGCTGGTGAGGAGGTCTTCCTGGAAGCTCTTCTGGAAAGACGTCTTGATATTCACAAACGACTAGAATCTGAGAGATGGCATCCAACTCGTTGTTCTCATTGAGAGAAAACAGTCGAATGGTATCATCATGAGCGGCAAAGACGATCACATCCTCAGACGAGTGTGTCAATTGAATCTGCCTGGCAGCACAATCAAGTTGAGCCTTGTGCTTAGAAAGCCAGTCCATTCCGAGAATTAGATCAATATCTGAGTTACCAAGAACAATTGTAGAGGACAGAAACTTATAGTCGCCCATCATGATAGGAACATCCGGAACCATAGAGCTTGCATTCATGAATTTACCCGGAGAGACAACTGATAACTGCCTAGGCAAATCTTGGAAAGGCACTCATGCTTAGATGCAAATGGTCTTGAAATGAAAGAATGCGATGCACCAGTATCAAAAAGGACTTTTGCAGGAATATCGTTAACATAAAGATTACCCATGATCACTTCTGAAGAGTCCTCTGCCTGAGCTGCGTTCATCAAGTTGACCTTTGCAGACTTGGGATTATGCTTGACCACTACGTTGCTGGCAGATCTCACAGGAGGAGGAGGCAGAAGACGCCTCTGGTTGAAGGATTTGTTCTCATAGTGACCCTTATGCTGACACTTGTTGCACGTAACCTCTGAGAGCAGCCGGTGATATGGAGCACTTGACCTTGGAGCATGAGACAAAGTTTTGTTCTGAAAGCCTGGGTTGGGTGGGTGGGAAGATCCATTGCCACCTTTGCTCTTCTGCTGATAAGGCTAACGGAATGGAGGAGGAGGAGGCAACCGGTACTTTTGCTGCTTAGCTGCCACTTGAGTTGAAGAAGAAGAAGGAGTTGCATCCCTGACTCTCTTCTTGGAAGCATCGCACTTGAGCTAAGCGGCCTCTTGCTTTAATGCCATGTTGTAGAATTCATCATACTTTTTCGGCTCAAAAAGCACAAGAGCTAGTTGCAGATCTTCTCTAAGGCCACCTCTGAACTGATAAATCATGCTCTTCTCGTCAGGGACATCTTGCTTGGCGAAGCGAGCGAGCCTCTGGAACAGGATGTTGTATTGGTAAACAGACAAGCTGCCTTGCTTCAGGTTGCGGAACTCCTCACGCTTACTCTCAACAACACTCTGAGGAATGTGGTGAGCTTTGAAGTCTTGGCGGAAATCATTCCAAGTAATCACATGACCTCCTCTGGAATCTTTGTATTGTTGATACCACTCAGCAGCTTGGTCTTTGAGTTGGAACGAAGCAAACTTGACAAAGTCCTCAGTCCTGACATTGCTACACTCAAAATGTTTGCAGATATCCACGAGCCAATCGTCAGCGTCTGTGGCCTCGACACAGTTACTGAAAGACTTCGGCTGGTTTGCGAGGAACTGGTTGAGGGTAGCAAACTGAGTTTGATTGTTGCCATGGCCTTGATTTCCTTGGTTGCGCTCTTGCAAGAGTTGCATAATCATCTGCGTGTTGGCGTTGGCAGCGGCCATCACAGCTTGCCATGCCTCCAGAGGTGGAGGTGGTGGCGGAGGTTCTGGATTCTGATGCGTTGGAGGAGCCATCTTGAAGAGGGTGACATCCGTTAGCATCTTGAAAGACATATATTCAAGCTGAATCAAATGGATCGAAATTGCAACATATAGCCTTAACATTCGAACAAAAATGAACGAATGAATTCCAAATTAAATGATCACACTTCCATAAATTCAGAAGCCACTTAGATAGAGGTAGATGAATAAAATAACAAGGTATGGATATGAAAAAATACTTGGTAAGGATTACCCAATGAAAAACAAAATATCTGCGGAAGAAATACTAGAGCTACATGAATTCCCACCTATGAAACTCCCAAAATTTTCCGGTTATGCAATCAGGTGTTGGGGATACAGGGGAAGCATAATATCTCACCCAAAACTAGCAAATCCTACATCCAGCTGTATCCATCCTTCAACACATAACCAAGAAACCTTCGGAAATCATTTACCTCAACCTTCGAAAAGCATCCGTTATACGAGTTATGGCAATACTCCCGAACTCCCGCCCCAGTACTGGGTGGCGTCGAGGTTATCTCACCAACAACTGCATAAAAGAGATTTTCGATGTCGGCGAAACTCAGGTATTCCAGAACTGCAACGATAAAATTGTGACGACAACACCTCAGAGCTCAACTCCCCAGGACACTGCCACAACCCCTAAATGTCAGGAGGCACCAAGAACAATGTTCTCATCACAAAACCATCAGAACGATTCCAAGATACCCGCGTGATCCTAAATTTTTTTAGTGAAATTTGAGAAAAGAAGAGTCAAAACTCTACGTCAGGATGCCTCACCAGAGCGACGAAGGGACTGAGGAGTAAAAAGAATCCTACTCTTTGATATATATAATCCTAAAAGACTCCAAACATTTTTCTAGACTCAACAACACCAGCGATTCGATCAAGAAGGGGGCTCCTAAGTCGGGGAAGGCCCTGATTATCAACTTGTAACACCCACGATGCGGCTATATCTCCCACGTGTTGGAGCACGACTTAGAGGCATAACCACATTGTAGGCATGTCGCAAGAGGGGTAATCTTTACACATCCCATGTACTGAATAAGAAGGAGATATAGAATTGGCTTACAATCACCACTTCACACAATACATAAATACAGCATTACATCATACAGAATACAATCAAGGTCCGACTATGGAACCAAAATAAAGACAACCCAAAATGCATAAGATCCCCGATCGCCCCAACTGGGCTCCACTACTGATCGTCTCGAAAGGAACCGTAGTAATGTCCTGAGTCCTCGCTGAACTCCCACTTGAGTTCAGCCGCATCCCCTGGAATGGCATCATCAGCACCTGCATCTGGTTTTGGAAGTAAATTGTGAGTCACAGGGACTCAGCAATCTCATACCCTCGTGATCAAGACTATTTAAGCTTGTGGGTAGGAAAAGGTTGTGAGGTGGAGCTCCAGCAAGCACTAGCATATATGGTGGCTAACTTATGCAAATGAGAGCAAGAAGAAAAGGCGAAGCACGGTCGAGATGCTACAAAGATCAAGAAGTGATCCTAAAACAACTTACATTCAAGCATAACACGAGACCGTGTTCTCTTCCGGGACTCCCCCGAAAAGAGACCATCACAGTTACACACGCCGTTGATTCCTTTTAATTAAGTTAAGTTTCAAGTTTTCTACAACTGGACATTAACAAATTCCCATCTGCCCATAACCGCGGGCACGACTTTCGAAAGTTCAAAACCCTGCAGGTGTGTCCCAACTTATCCCATCACAAGCTTTCACGGTCAATGAAGGATATTCCTTCTCCCAGGATGACCCGATCAGACTCGGAATCCCGGTTACAAGACATCTCGACAATGGTTAAACAAGACCAGCAAAGCCGCCCGATGTGCCGGCAAATCTCGATAGGAGTTGCACGTATCTCATTCTCTGGGCACACCGGATGAGCCAGATGTCGGGTTGGCATAGACCCTGGTTGCCCAGGGGGCGCCGGACACGCTCAGGTTGGACCAACACTTAGAGAAGCACTGGCCCGGGGGGGTTTAAAATAAAGATGACCCTTGAGTCTGTGGAACCCAAGGGAAAAAGGCTAGGTGGCAAAAGATAAAACCAAGGTTGGGCCTTTCTGGAGGAGTTTTATTCAAGGCGAACTGTCAAGGGGTTCCCATTATAACCCAACCGCGTAAGAAACACAAAATCAAGGAACATAACACCGGTATGATGGAAACTAGGGCGGCAAGAGTGGAACAAAACACCAGGCATAAGGCCGAGCCTTCCACCCTTTACCAAGTATATAGATGCATTAGAGTAAACAAGATATAATAATGATATCCCAACAATAAACATGTTCCAACAAGGAACAAACTCCAATCTTCACCTGCAACTAGCAACGCTATAAGAGGGGCTGAGCAAAGCGGTAACATAGCCAAACAACGGTTTGCTAGGACAAGGTGGGTTAGAGGTTTGACATGGCAATATGGGAGGCATGATATAGCAAGTGGTAGGTATCGCGGCATAGGCATAGCAATAGAGCGAGCAACTAGCAAGCAAAGATAGAAGTGATTTCGAGGGTATGGTCATCTTGCCTGCAAAGTTCTCCGAGTTGACGTAAGCTTGATCCTCGTAAGCGTACTCAATGGGTTCCTCGATCATGTAATCGTCTGTTGGCTCTACCCAAGGCAATAACACAAGCAAAGGCAAACACAATCAACCATGGTGCAATGCGCAAGCAACATGATGCAAAACATGGCATGATATGTGGGATGTAATATGCAATGCATATGCGTGCTCCGGAAGGAAAAGATTGAACCAGGCCTCAACTTGGCAAACCAAGAGCGCCGCTGGAAAGATGAGTTGATTTCGGTCAAAATCGATATAAAGATCACCGGAATCGGATGCACGGTTTGGAAATGGCAAGCAAAACAATAATGGCACTATTATGCGATTAACAGCACGATGCCATCTAAGATGCAACAAGAAAATAAGCTACTACACTCTAACATAGCAACAAAGCACATGGCAGTGATCCAATCAAGATGTTTGACAAAAGATGAACACTGAGCTACGGCTATATCACATAATAGCAGGTTCAAACAAGCATGGCAAAAGTGCAAAAGATATCAGCTTCATAGACTTGGTGAAAATAACAACATGACAGGATTTAACATCAGGAAGCAATGCTTAGAGCAAGATAACAACATGCTACAAGATCATATCATGGCCAAGCAAGGCATGTCATGAATCTACTCAAAGCATATAACAAAAGTCCCTTACTGACCATAAGACAAAAAGGATCAGAAGATATGATGGCACCCATGTAAACATAGCAAGTTTCGTTAACAGATTCAGACTTAGCAGAAAACTGGACATGGCAAAAGCAGAGTTACATAGGCATGTTTGCGAGCTCCATGCACTCAACACAAGGCATTGCATGACAAACTAAGCATACACCCAGCAAGAAGACATGATCAAGTACCTAACCATGGCAAAAACAATCTCATAGCATGCATGGATCAAGGACAACAACCTCGGCAAAATTGATTAACATGTAAACAATCTGCCAGGAACATTTTATAGCAAAAGTAGAGCACGATTGAGTAATGCTAGGGTACTCCATAAGTGCAAACAAATACATGGATGGATCGAACATAACAATATCTCAAAATCATCTTTACTGAACATGCTCAAAAGAGGCATGGATCACTCTGTAGCAACATGAATACATGGCATAAAAATAACATCAGGGAAATGACTTAGAAGAATTCTAAGTCCCTGAAATCAGCAACATCACGAGAGCTACTTTGCATGCTTGTGCTAGTCACCATATTGATCACAAAAATACAAGACATACACCCCTGTAAAGATGGCATGGCAGAGCCTAAAACACATGTAGGGCTCAAGTTCATAGGAGGCACACAATAATCATGGCAAAAATGACAAATGCTCAAAATCTGTTAAGAAGCAGAAATTAACATTTTATAGCACTCTTGCAACAGCATTTTAGGCATCAAGATGGAATCAAACAAGCATGGTGCAATGGAACAAAATGAAGAGTACATCCTAACGAACAATTTGATATCTCACACACGCAAAACGAAGCTACGGATGATGAGATATGATGCGATGAAAAGTGCCACAAAAAGTTACAGACAAAAGGGGAAAAAATCACCTCCGGATCTGGGGTTGACCCAGGCACGCAAAACGAGGCGGCGGTGGATCTCGCCGGAGACGACGCCGGATGATGGCCGGAGACGAGGGAGAGGGGCCGGAGCACGAGGTGGCGGAGAGGGGCGCCGGGGCAGCCGGATCCGGCACCGGACGGGGAGGGCGGCGAGGCGGTGCGGCTCGCGCGGCGTGGGCGGCGGCCGGCGATGTGGCGGCGGGCGACGCGGACGTCGAGGCGGTGGGGCGCCGGCAGGGCGCGGGAGGCGGCGGCGAGGGCGTGTGGCGGCGGCGGCGAGGGCGTGCGGCGGCAGGCGCGGGAGGCCGGGCGGCGCGCGGGCGGGCCGCGGGGGCCCCGCACGGGCCGGCGGCGGCTGGTGGTTGGCGGCGCCACATGGCATCCCCTGGTTCGCTGGGTGGTGGCGGGCGGACTTGCCCGGCGCGGTCTGGATGCGTCCGGCGGCGAGGAGGGAGGTTTGCTAGGGTTTCATCCGCGAATTTCGAGGGGTGCACCTATTTATAGCTAGAGGGAGTTAGGAGAGTCCAAATGAGGTGCGGTTTTCGGCCACGCGATCGTGATCGAACGACCGAGAGGATGGAGGGGGTTTGGATGGGTTTTGGGCCACTTTGGAGGGGTGTTGGGCTGCAACACACACGAGGCCTTTACGGTTCCCCGGTTAACCATTGGGGTATCAAACGAACTCCAAATGACACGAAACTTGACAGGCGGTCTACCGGTAGTATACCAAGGCCGCTTTGCAAGTCTCGGTCCACTCTGAGAATGTTTAACACCCGCACACGAAAAGAGGCAAAAGGGGGGCGCCGGAGGACATAGGAGTGTCAGATTGCAAAACGGACAACGAGGAAAATGCTCGGATGCATGAGACGAACATGTATGCAAATGCGATGCACATGATGACATGATATGAGATGCATGGCATGGACAAAATGCAAAACGAAGACAAAACCCAACCACGAGGGAATATCATAACTTAGAGCCGAAAATGGCAAGAGTTTGAATACAAATATGGCAAGTTACATACGGGGCGTTACATCGCGCCGCCCCTCTTCTTCTTCTCCTTGTCTCTCCCTCCCTGAACCTTCTCTCTCTCTCTCTGCAACAGGGCATGTTGCCTGCAGGCCTCGCCCGGATCCTACCAGAATGGACCTCAGGCGGCCAGATCCGTCCCAGCCTGCCTGGCCTCCTTCCGGATGCGCCAAGTCCGCGGCCGGATTGGGCTTCCACAGTCGCCGCCCGTCGTCGAAGTTTGTCCTGCCTCGTCCTCGTCATGAGGTCAGGGACGAGTCCCTCCCTTCGTGGGCCGGCCTTGCCCCGGCCTAGCAGCGCCCGACAAGCCTCGCGACCGAACTGGGCCTGGCCCATGGGTGAGGCCACACCCCAGCGCCCCTTCTCTATTTTTCCCTCCTGTTGGGCCAACTTGTTTCAGCCCGTAGTTGTTTTTTCAGATCTGCGAATTTAGTTATTACCCCAGAGGACGCCATTTTATAGAAAAGTCCCCCTAGTTCATGCATTTAATAACTCTACAACCGTGCATCAGATTTAAACAAACTTTATATGATAAATGACTAGAATTTAATCTAGTTTCATAATATGTCACTTTCATCCATGTTAAAAATGTTTAAACTTGTTGTTTGCTTTGTTTTTCTATATTGCCATGCTAAAATGCTTTAATTCATAACTAAATAACCGTAGCTCCAAACTTAACAAACTTTATATGTAAATGGGGTAGAAAAATGCCTAGTTTAACATGGTGCATTCATCTTGTATGTTTAACAAATCTAAAATATGGTTTAGGACAGAATAGTACCAAATCCATAATTTGCATATGGGGATTCTCCCGACTTGTTGGTTGTTGTTCCGGCCTCATTTAAACTTGCCTAGTTAAGTAGTTTTATTATGCTTCACCCCTTGCCATGTTAATCAACATTTAATATTGTTGGGTACATAACCGAGAGAGAACTAAATAAGTCATGTGGTGTTTCGTCAATATGCAACTCGTTGCATATTGAGCTCCACTTAACTTGTAGTTTTGCTTGTGCACTTTGCCATGCCATGCCTCATTAAACCGGACATGCATCATAATTGGTTGTGCATCATGTCATGCTTATGTGATGGTTGTTTACCATGTTGTTTTCTTCTTTTCGGTGTTGCTTCTTCGGGATGGTTCCGATAATGTTGCATTTGTGAGGATTCGTTTGACTTCTTCCGTTTGTCTTCTTCATGGACTCATTCTTCTTCCTTGCAGGGTCTCAGGCAAGATGATCGTACCCTCGAAATCACTTCTATCTTTGCTTGCTAGTTGTTCGCTCTATCACTATGTCGCGCTACCTACCACTTGTTATATCATGCCTCCCATATTGGCATGTCAAGCCTCTAACCCACCATCCTAGCAAACCGTTATTTGGCTAAGGTACCGCTTTTGCTCAGCCCCTCTTATAGCGTTGCTAGTTGCCGGTGAAGCTGAAGTTTGTTCCATGTTGGAACATGGTTATGTTGGGATAACACAATATCTTTTATTTTAATTAATGCATATATATATATACTTGGTAAAGGGTGGAAGGCTCTGCCTTATGCCTGATGTTTTGTTCCACTCTTGCCGCCCTAGTTTATGTCATACCAGTGTTATGTTCCTTGGTGTTGCGTTCCTTACGTGGTTGGGTGTTATGGGAACCCCTTGATAGTTCGCTTTGAATAAAACTCCTCCAGCAAGGCCCAACCTTGGTTTTACATTTGCCTAACAACCTAAGCCTTTTTCCCTTGGGTTTCCGAAGCCCGAGGGTCATCTTTATTTTAACCCCCCAGGCTAGTGCTCCTGTGAGTGTTGGTCCAACCTGTCAGCCACCAGTGGCCACTAGGGGAAACTTTGGGTTGGCCTACCGGAAGTTTGGACAATCCGGTGTGCCCTGAGAACGAGATATGTGCAGCTCCTATCAGGATTTGTCGGCACATCCGGCGGCTTGGCTGGTCTTGTTTTACCATTGTCGAAATGTCTTGTAACCAGGATTCCGAGACTGATCGAGTCTTCCCGGGAGAAGGAATATCCTTCATTGACCGTGAGAGCTTGTGATGGGCTAAGTTGGGACAGCCCTGCAGGGTTTGAACTTTCGAAAGTCATGCCCACGGTTATGGGCAGATGGGAATTTGTTAATGTCCAGTTGTAGAGATCTTGACACTTAACTTAATTAAAATGAATCAACTGCGTGTGTAGCCGTGATGGTCTCTTCTCAGCAGAGTCCGAGAAGTGATCACGGTTCTTGTGTTATGCTTGAACGTAAGTAGTTTCAGGATCACTTCTAGCTTCTCGATCGTGTGTTGCTTCTCTTCTTGCTCTCTTTTGCATATGTTAGCCACCATATATGCTAGTGCTTGCTGCAGCTCCACCTCATTACCCTATCCTACCCATAAGCTTAAATAGTCTTGATCTCGCGGGTGTGAGATTGCTGAGTCCTTGTGACTCACAGATACTTCCAAATAGTTGCAGGTGCTAGTGATACCAGAGCAGATGACGCAACCGAGCTCAAGTGGGAGCTCTAGGAAGATCTTGATCGTTGTTTTGTTTTGTTTCCTGTTGATCAGTAATGGAGCCCAGTGGGACGATCGGGGATCTAGCATTTGGGGTCGTCTTCTTTTATTTTGGTTCCGTAGTTGGACCTTTGATTGTATTCTGGATGATGTATGTTTAACTTGTATTTGTGTTAAGTGACGATTGTAAGTAAAAGTACAACTATCCCTAGGTGGTTTTTGTAATTCCTAACAACATATAGCTCATTGAGCTAATGCTATTTCAAGATTAATATCTCAGCAAAGCTCAATGATTGGCATGGCATGGATGAGAAAAGTGGACCCCTCAAAATGCTAAGGACAAAGGATTGGCTCAAGCTCAAAGCTCAAGACTCTACATTTACTATTTTAGTGATCCAAGATCACATTGAGTCTATAGGAAAAGCCAATACTATCAAGGAGGGATGAGGAGTTGCTTAATGAGGCTCTTGCTCAAAATGCTTAGTAATATGCTCCAAAGCCCTCAACTACTTTCTCACATCCACATATGACCTAAATCAAAAGTCAACCTCGGCCCCATCGATTATTTCTATCAGGCGCCACCGAGTTCAGTTGTCATAGCCACTGCCACAAACCCTAGGCAAATCGATCTCACCGATAGGGATCTCGGTCTCACTGAGATGTGATTGTAATCTCTCTGTTTCCCTTCGTAACATTTCGGTCTTACCGAGATGAGCGATAGGTCCCACCGAGATTGCAATGTAAACTCTCTATTTTCCCTTCGTAACGTTTCGGTCTCACCAAAATGAGCGATCGGTCCCACCGAGTTTACCTGACCAACTCTCTGGTTAGCTTATTGTTGGGTTTCGTAGTAATTTCAAAAAATTTCCTGCGCACACACAAGATCATGATGATGCATACCAACGAGAGGGGGAGAGTGTGATCTACGTACCCTTGTAGATCGACAATGGAAGCATTTGGTTGATGTAGTCGTACGTCTCCACGGCCCGACCGATCAAGCACCGAAACTACGGCACCTCCGAGTTCTAGCACACGTTTAGATCGATGGCGATCCCCGGACTCCGATCCAGCAAAGTGTCGGGGAAGAGTTCCGTTAGCACGACGGCGTGGTGACGATCTTGATGTACGACTGTCGCAGGGCTTCGCCTAAGCACCGCTACAATATTATCGAGGACTATGGTGGAAGGGGGCACCGCACACGGCTAAGAATATGATTGCGTGGATCAACTTGTGTTTCTAGGGGGTGCCTCTGCCTCCGTATATAAAGGTTCAAGGGAGGGGGGCCGGCCGGCCAGGAGAGGCGCGCCAGGAGGAGTCCTACTCCTTCTGGGAGTAGGACTCCCCCCTTTCCTAGTTGGAATAGGATTCGTGGAGGGGGGGGGAAGAGGAGAGAGAGGAGGAAGGGGGGCCGGCCCCCTCTCCTTGTCCAATTCGGACCAAGGGGGGAGGGGCGCGCGGCCCAGCCCTGGCTGCCTCTTCTCTTCTTCCACTAAGGCCCACTAAGGCCCATATACCTCCCGGGGGGTTCCGGTAACCTCCCGGTACTCCGGTAAAATCCCGATTTCACCCGGAACACTTCCGATATCCAAACATAGGCTTCCAATATATCAATCTTTATGTCTCGATCATTTCGAGACTCCTCGTCATGTCCGTGATCACATCCGGGACTCCGAACAACCTTCGGTACATCAAAATGCATAAACTCATAATATAACTGTCATCGTAACCTTAAGCGTGCGGACCCTACGGGTTCGAGAACAATGTAGACATGACCGAGACACGTCTCCGGTCAATAACCAATAGCGGAACCTGGATGCTCATATTGGCTCCTACATATTCTACGAAGATCTTTTATCGGTCAGACCGCATAACAACATACGTTGTTCCCTTTGTCATCGGTATGTTACTTGCCCGAGATTCGATCGTCGGTATCCCATACCTAGTTCAATCTCGTTACCGGCAAGTCTCTTTACTCGTTCTGTAATACATCATCCCGCAACTAACTCATTAGTTGCAATGCTTGCAAGGCTTAAGTGATGTGCATTACCGAGAGGGCCCAGAGATACCTCTCCGACAATCGGAGTGACAAATCCTAATCTCGAAATACGCCAACCCAACATGTACCTTTGGAGACACCTGTAGAGCTCCTTTATAATCACCCAGTTACGTTGTGACGTTTGGTAGCACACAAAGTGTTCCTCTGGCAAACGGGAGTTGCATAATCTCATAGTCATAGGAACATGTATAAGTCATGAAGAAAGCAATAGCAACATACTAAACGATCGGGTGCTAAGCTAATGGAATGGGTCATGTCAATCAGATCATTCAACTAATGATGTGATCCTGTTAATCAAATGACAACTCTTTGTCCATGGTTAGGAAACATAACCATCTTTGATTAACAAGCTAGTCTAGTAGAGGCATACTAGTGACACTCTGTTTGTCTATGTATTCACACATGTATCATGTTTCCGGTTTAATACAATTCTAGCATGAATAATAAACTTTTATCATGATATATAAGGAAATAAATAATAACTTTATTATTGCCTCTAGGGCATATTTCCTTCAGTCTCCCACTTGCACTAGAGTCAATAATCTAGATTACACAGTAATGATTCTAACACCCATGGAGCCTTGGTGCTGATCATGTTTTGCTCGTGGAAGAGGCTTAGTCAACGGGTCTGCAACATTCAGATCCGTATGTATCTTGCAAATCTCTATGTCTCCCACCTGGACTAGATCCCGGATGGAATTGAAGCGTCTCTTGATGTGCTTGGTTCTCTTGTGAAATCTGGATTCCTTCGCCAAGGCAATTGCACCAGTATTGTCACAAAAGATTTTCATTGGACCCGATGCACTAGGTATGACACCTAGATCGGATATGAACTCCTTCATCCAGACTCCTTCATTCGCTGCTTCCGAAGCAGCTATGTATTCCGCTTCACACGTAGATCCCGCCACGACGCTCTGTTTAGAACTGCACCAACTGACAGCTCCACCGTTTAATGTAAACACGTATCCGGTTTGCGATTTAGAATCGTCCGGATCAGTGTCAAAGCTTGCATCAACGTAACCGTTTACGATGAGCTCTTTGTCACCTCCATATACGAGAAACATATCCTTAGTCCTTTTCAGGTACTTCAGGATGTTCTTGACCGCTGTCCAGTGATCCACTCCTGGATTACTTTGGTACCTCCCTGCTAGACTTATAGCAAGGCACACATCAGGTCTGGTACACAGCATTGCATACATGATAGAGCCTATGGCTGAAGCATAGGGAACATCTTCCATCTTCTCTCTATCTTCTGCAGTGGTCGGGCATTGAGTCCGACTCAACTTCACACCTTGTAACACAGGCAAGAACCCTTTCTTTGCTTGATCCATTTTGAACTTCTTCAAAATCTTGTCAAGGTATGTGCTTTGTGAAAGTCCAATTAAACGTCTTGATCTATCTCTATAGATCTTTATGCCTAATATGTAAGCAGCTTCACCGAGGTCTTTCATTGAAAAACTCTTATTCAAGTATCCCTTTATGCTATCCAGAAATTCTATATCATTTCCGATCAGTAATATGTCATCCACATATAATATCAGAAATGCTACAGAGCTCCCACTCACTTTCTTGTAAATACAGGCTTCTCCAAAAGTCTGTATAAAACCAAATGCTTTGATCACACTATCAAAGCGTTTATTCCAACTCCGAGAGGCTTGCACCAGTCCATAAATGGATCGCTGGAGCTTGCACACTTTGTTAGCTCCCTTTGGATCGACAAAACCTTCCGGTTGCATCATATACAACTCTTCTTCCAGAAATCCATTCAGGAATGCAGTTTTGACATCCATCTGCCAAATTTCATAATCATAAAATGCGGCAATTGCTAACATGATTCGGACAGACTTAAGCATCGCTACGGGTGAGAAGGTCTCATCGTAGTCAATCCCTTGAACTTGCCGAAACCCTTTTGCGACAAGTCGAGCTTTGTAGACAGTAATATTACCGTCGGCGTCAGTCTTCTTCTTGAAAATCCATTTATTCTCAATTGCTTGCCGATCATTGGGCAAGTCAACCAAAGTCCACACTTTGTTCTCATACATGGATCCCATCTCAGATTTCATGGCTTCAAGCCATTTTGCGGAATCTGGGCTCACCATCGCTTCTTCATAGTTCGTAGGTTCATCATGATCTAGTAGCATGACTTCCAGAACAGGATTACCGTACCACTCTGGTGCGGATCTTACTCTGGTTGATCTACGAGGTTCAGTAGTATCTTGTTCTGAAGTTTCATGATCATTATCATTAGCTTCCTCACTAATTGGTGTAGGTGTCACAGAAACAGTTTTCTGTGATGCACTACTTTCCAATAAGGGAGCAGGTACAGTTACCTCGTCAAGTTCTACTTTCCTCCCACTCACTTCTTTCGAGAGAAACTCCTTCTCTAGAAAGTTTCCGAACTTAGCAACAAAAGTCTTGCCTTCGGATCTGTGATAGAAGGTGTATCCAATAGTCTCCTTTGGATATCCTATGAAGACACATTTCTCCGATTTGGGTTCGAGCTTATCAGGTTGAAGCTTTTTCACATAAGCATCGCAGCCCCAAACTTTCAGAAACGACAACTTTGGTTTCTTGCCAAACCATAGTTCATAAGGCGTCGTCTCAACGGATTTTGATGGTGCCCTATTTAACGTGAATGCGGCCGTCTCCAAAGCATAACCCCAAAACGATAGCGGTAAATCAGTAAGAGACATCATAGATCGCACCATATCTAGTAAAGTACGATTACGACGTTCGGACACACCATTACGCTGTGGTGTTCCGGGTGGCGTGAGTTGCGAAACTATTCCGCATTGTTTCAAATGTACACCAAACTCGTAACTCAAATATTCTCCTCCACGATCAGATCGTAGAAACTTTATTTTCTTGTTACGATGATTTTCAACTTCACTCTGAAATTCTTTGAACTTTTCAAATGTCTTCAGACTTATGTTTCATTAAGTAGATATACCCATATCTGCTTAAGTCATCTGTGAAGGTGAGAAAATAACGATATCCGCCACGAGCCTCAATATTCATCGGACCACATACATCTGTATGTATGATTTCCAACAAATCTGTTGCTCTCTCCATAGTACCGGAGAACGGCGTTTTAGTCATCTTGCCCATGAGGCACGGTTCGCAAGTACCAAGTGATTCATAATCAAGTGGTTCCAAAAGTCCATCAGTATGGAGTTTCTTCATGCGCTTTACACCGATATGACCTAAACGGCAGTGCCACAAATAAGTTGCACTATCATTATCAACTCTGCATCTTTTGGCTTCAACATTATGAATATGTGTGTTACTACTATCGAGATTCAATAAGAATAGACCACTCTTCAAGGGTGCATGACCATAAAAGATATTACTCATATAAATAGAACAACCATTATTCTCTGATTTAAATGAATAACCGTCTCGCATCAAACAAGATCCAGATATAATGTTCATGCTTAACGCTGGCACCAAATAACAATTATTTAGGTCTAATATTAATCCCGAAGGTAGATGTAGAGGTAGCGTGCCGACTGCGATCACATCGACTTTGGAACCGTTTCCCACGCGCATCGTCACCTCGTCCTTAGCCAATCTTCGCTTAATCCGTAGTCCCTGTTTCGAGTTGCAAATATTAGCAACAGAACCAGTATCAAATACCCAGGTGCTACTGCGAGCATTAGTAAGGTACACATCAATAACATGTATATCACATATACCTTTGTTCACCTTGCCATCCTTCTTATCCGCCAAATACTTGGGGCAGTTCCGCTTCCAGTGACCAGTCTGCTTGCAGTAGAAGCACTCAGTTTCAGGCTTAGGTCCAGACTTGGGTTTCTTCTCTTGAGCAGCAACTTGCTTGCTGTTCTTCTTGAAGTTCCCCTTCTTCTTCCCTTTGCCCTTTTTCTTGAAACTAGTGGTCTTGTTGACCATCAACACTTGATGCTCCTTTTTGATTTCTACCTCCGCAGCTTTCAGCATTGCGAAGAGCTCGGGAATAGTCTTATTCATCCCTTGCATATTATAGTTCATCACGAAGCTCTTGTAGCTTGGTGGCAGTGATTGGAGAATTCTGTCAATGACGCAATCATCTGGAAGATTAACTCCCATTTGAATCAAGTGATTATTATACCCAGACATTTTGAGTATATGCTCACTGACAGAACTGTTCTCCTCCATCTTGCAGCTATAGAACTTATTGGAGACTTCATATCTCTCAATCCGGGCATTTGCTTGAAATATTAACTTCAACTCCTGGAACATCTCATATGCTCCATGACGTTCAAAACGTCGTTGAAGTCCCGGTTCTAAGCCGTAAAGCATGGCACACTGAACTATCGAGTAGTCATCAGCTTTGCTCTGCCAGACGTTCACAACATCTGGTGTTGCTCCAGCAGCAGGCCTGGCACCCAGCGGTGCTTCCAGGACGTAATTCTTCTGTGCAGCAATGAGGATAATCCTCAAGTTACGGACCCAGTCCGTGTAATTGCTACCATCATCTTTCAACTTTGCTTTCTCAAGGAACGCATTAAAATTCAACGGAACAACAGCACGGGCCATTTATCTACAATCATACATAAACAAGCAAGATACTATCAGGTACTAAGTTCATGATAAATTTAGGTTCAGTTAATCATATTACTTAAAGAACTCCCACTTAGATAGACATCCCTCTAATCATCTAAGTGATTACGTGATCCAAATCAACTAAACCATGTCCGATCATCACGTGAGATGGAGTAGTTTCATTGGTGAACATCACTATGTTGATCATATCTACTATATGATTCACGCTCGACCTTTCGGTCTCCGTGTTCCGAGGCCATATCTGTATATGCTTGGCTCGTCAAGTATAACCTGAGTATTCCGCGTGTGCAACTGTTTTGCACCCGTTGTATTTGAACGTAGAGCCTATCACACCCGATCATCACGTGGTGTCTCAGCACGAAGAACTTTCGCAACGGTGCATACTCAGGGAGAACACTTCTTGATAATTTAGTGAGAGATCATCTTATAATGCTACCGTCAATCAAAGCAAGATAAGATGCATAAAAGATAAACATCACATGCAATCAATATAAGTGATATGATATGGCCATCATCATCTTGTGCTTGTGATCTCCATCTCCGAAGCACCGTCATGATCACCATCGTCACCGGCGCGACACCTTGATCTCCATCGTAGCATCGTTGTCGTCTCGCCAATCTTATGCTTCCACGACTATCGCTACCGCTTAGTGATAAAGTAAAGCATTACAGCGCGATTGCATTGCATACAATAAAGCGACAACCATATGGCTCCTGCCAGTTGCCGATAACTCGGTTACAAAACATGATCATCTCATACAATAAAATTTAGCATCATGTCTTGACCATATCACATCACAACATGCCCTGCAAAAACAAGTTAGACGTCCTCTACTTTGTTGTTGCATGTTTTACGTGGCTGCTACGGGCTTAAGCAAGAACCAATCTTACCTACGCATCAAAACCACAACGATAGTTTGTCAAGTTGGTGCTGTTTTAACCTTCGCAAGGACCGGGCGTAGCCACACTCAGTTCAACTAAAGTTGGAGAAACTGTCACCCGCAAGCCACCTATGTGCAAAGCACGTCGGGAGAACCGGTCTCGCGTAAGCGTACGCGTAATGTCGGTCCGGGACGCTTCGTCCAACAATACCGCCGAACCAAAGTATGACATGCTGGTAAGCAGTATGACTTATATCGCCCACAACTCACTTGTGTTCTACTCGTGCATATAACATCAACATATAAAACCTAGGCTCGGATGCCACTGTTGGGTTTCGTAGTAATTTCAAAAAAATTCCTACGCACACGCAAGATCATGATGATGCATAGCAACAGGAGGGGGAGAGTGTGATCTACGTACCCTTGTAGATCGACAACGAAAGCGTTTGGTTGATGTAGCCGTACGTCTCCACGGCCCGACCGATCAAGCACCGAAACTACGGCACCTCCGAGTTCTAGCACACGTTCAGCTCGATGACGATCCCCGGACTCCGATCCAGAAAAGTGTCGAGGAAGAGTTCCGTCAGCACGACGGCGTGGTGACGATCTTGATGTACTACTGTCGCAGGGCTTCGCCTAAGCACCGGTACAATATTATCGAGGACTATGGTGGAAGGGGGCACCGCACACGGCTAAGAATATGATCACGTGGATCAACTTGTGTCTCTAGGGGGTGCCCCTGCCTCTGTATATAAAGGTTCAAGGGAGGGGGGCCGGCCGGCCAGGAGAGGCGCGCCAGGAGGAGTCCTACTCCTTCTGGGAGTAGGACTCCCCCCCTTTCCTAGTTGGAATAGGATTCGTGGAGGGGGGGGGAGAGGAGAGAGAGGAGGAAGGGGGGCCGGCCCCCTCTCCTTGTCCAATTCGGACCAAGGGGGGAGGGGCGCGCGGCCCAGCCCTGGCTGCCTCTTCTCTTCTTGCACTAAGGCCCACTAAGGCCCATATACCTCCCGGGGGGGGGTGTTCCGGTAACCTCCCGGTACTCCGGTAAAATCTCGATTTCACCCGGAACACTTCTGATATCCAAACATAGGCTTCCAATATATCAATCTTTATGTCTCGATCATTTCGAGACTCCTCGTCATGTCCGTGATCACATCTGGGACTCTGAACAACCTTCGGTACATCAAAATGCATAAATTCATAATATAACTGTCATCGTAACCTTAAGCGTGCGGACCCTATGGGTTCGAGAACAATGTAGACATGACCGAGACACGTCTCCGGTCAATAACCAATAGCGGAACCTGGATGCTCATATTGGCTCCTACATATTCTACGAAGATCTTTATCGGTCAGACCGCATAACAACATACGTTGTTCCCTTTGTCATCGGTATGTTACTTGCCCGAGATTCGATCGTCGGTATCCCATACCTAGTTCAATCTCGTTACTGGCAAGTCTCTTTACTCGTTCTGTAATACATCATCCCGCAACTAACTCATTAGTTGCAATGCTTGCAAGGCTTAAGTGATGTGCATTACCGAGAGGGTCCAGAGATACCTCTCCGACAATCGGAGTGACAAATCCTAATCTCGAAATACGCCAACCCAACATGTACCTTTGGAGACACCTGTAGAGCTCCTTTATAATCACCCAGTTATGTTGTGACGTTTGGTAGCACACAAAGTGTTCCTCTGGCAAACGGGAGTTGCATAATCTCATAGTCATAGGAACATGTATAAGTCATGAAGAAAGCAATAGCAACATACTAAACGATTGGGTGCTAAGCTAATGGAATGGGTCATGTCAATCAGATCATTCAACTAATGATGTGATCCTGTTAATCAAATGACAACTCTTTGTCCATGGTTAGGAAACATAACCATCTTTGATTAACAAGCTAGTCTAGTAGAGGCATACTAGTGACACTCTGTTTGTCTATGTATTCACACATGTATCATGTTTCCGGTTTAATACAATTCTAGCATGAATAATAAACTTTTATCATGATATATAAGGAAATAAATAATAACTTTATTATTGCCTCTAGGGCATATTTCCTTCACTTATTACCAAAATCGGTCTCACCGAGTTTGTGTAATCGGTCTCACCGAGATTACGTTATGCCCTAACCCTAATCATATCGGACCTACCGAGTTGGATGTCGGTCCCATCGAAAACCCTAACGGTCACTAGCTTTGCTGAATCAGTCCGACCGAGTTTATCAATTCGGTCCCATCGAGATTGGCAAGTTGTGTGTAACGGTTAGATTTTGTGTGGAGGCTATATATACCCCTCCACCACCTCTTCATTCATGGAGAGAGCAATCAGAACAAACCTACACTTCCAACTTTCTTTTTCTGAGAGAGAACCACCTACACTTGTCTTGAGGCCAAGATATTCCATTCTTACCATATGAATCTTGATCTCTAGCCTTCCCCAAGTTGCTTTCCACTCAAATCTTCTTTCCACCAAATCCATATCCTGTGAGAGAGAGTTGAGTGTTGGGGAGACTATCATTTGAAGCACAAAAGCAAGGAGTTCATCATCAACACACCATTTGTTACTTCTTGTAGAGTGGTGTCTCCTAGATTGGCTAGGTGTCACCTGGGAGCCTCCGACAAGATTGTGGAGTTGAACCAAGGAGTTTGTAAGTGCAAGGAGATCGCCTACTTCGTGAAGATCTACCGCTAGTGAGGCAAGTCCTTCCTGGGCGACGGCCATGGTGGGATAGACAAGGTTGCTTCTTCGTGGAACCTTCGTGGGTGGAGCCCTCCGTGGACTCATGCAACCGTTACCCTTCGTGGGTTGAAGTCTCCATCAACGTGGATGTACGATAGCACCACCTATCATCGGAACCACGAAAAAAACATCCGTGTCTCCTATTGCGTTTGAATCCTCCAAACCCTTCCCTTTACATTCTTGCAAGTTGCATGCTTTACTTTCCGCTGCTCATATACTCTTTGCATGCTTGCTTGAATTGTGTTAAGATTGCTTGACTTGTCCAAAGTTGCTAAAATCTGCCAAGAACTAAAATTGGGAAAAGGATAAGTTTTTATTTGGTCAAGTAGTCTAATCACCCCCCCTCTAGACATACTTTCGATCCTACAAGTGGTATCAGAGCTTTGGTCTCCATTTGCCTTGATTTTCATAGCTTTTGGAAGTCATAGCCTTGGTTTCACAACCTAGGAGAGTATGGCGTCTAGCAAGGGAAATTACCATCGTAGAGGTCCTTACTTTGATGGTACTAATTTTGCTAGTTGGAAGCATAAGATGAAAATGCATATTCTTGGACATAACCCCGCCGTATGGGCTAGTGTGTGTATTAGCTTGCAAGGTGAATTCTTTTGTGGGAGAGAACCGAACCGTGAAGCTACCGCAGAAGAGTTGAAGATGCTGCAATACAATGCTCAAGCTTGTGATATCCTCTTCAACGGATTGTGCCTCGAAGAATTCAAAAAAAAATCAGCCGTCTTGAGAATGCAAAGGAAATTTGGGATACTTTGATTGATATGCATGCAGGTGCCGACTCCGTCAAGGAATCCAAGTTGGAGGTGCTTCAAAGTTAGCTTGACAAGTTCAAAATGAAGCATGGTGAAGGTGTCGCTGAAATGTACTCTAGGCTTGCTCTTATCACAAATGAGATCGCCGGCTTAGAAAGTGAAGACATGACCGACAAATTCATCATCAAGAAGATCCTAAGAGCTTTGGACGGAAAATATGATACCGTATGTACATTGATTCAAATGATGCCCAATTACAAAGATCTCAAGCCAACAAAAGTCATTGGAAGAATTGTTGCTCATGAGATGTCACTCAAGGATAAGGAGGAGCTCCATAACAAGTCAAGTGGTGCTTACAAAGCCTCATGTGAAGCTCCCACATCATCAAGTGAGAAACAAACCTTCAATGAAGAATTGAGCCTAATGGTGAAGAACTTCAACAAGTTCTACAAGAGTAGAAGTAAAGAGAGAAGTTCCAAGTCAAGGTCCTACAATGACAAAAGATCTTCTAGTCGAGAGAGAAATTGCTACAATTGTGGAAGACACAGACACTATTCCAATGAGTGTACGACACCCTACAAAAGAAGAGAAGATTCTCCAAAAAGAAGAAGTAGAAGAGAAGAATCACCATCAAGAGAGAGAAGGAGTAGAGATGATTGTTATGAACGAAGAACATCCTAGAGAAGCAAAGATTCGGAAATGAAAGACAAGTCATCAAGGAGCTACACAAGACGAAGACATCAAGCTCATGTTGGTGAATGGGTATCCGGCTCCGACTCCGACAATCACTCCGAGAGAAGCTATCACTCCGACTCCGAATATACTCAAGATAAAGGTGTTGCCGGTCTAGCACTTGTGTCAACCAACTGCTACGACATATTTGATTCACCAAATGAAGGACTTGGAAGATGCTTCTTAGCTAAAGGCCCAAAGGTATCACACCCCGAGTATGTTGCACTACTAGGAAAAGGGTTATAGATAATATGGACACTAATGGCGCACCATGTATGTGGTGCGCCATTGTGACGCCCCCGATTTGACCGTACACTAATCATGCATGCAAATGTGTACGATCAAGATCAAGGACTCACGGGAAGATATCACAACACAACTCTACAAATAAAATAAGTCATACAAGCATCATATTACAAGCCAGAGGGCTCGAATACAAGAGCTCGATCATAGACGAGTCAGCGGAAGCAACAATATCTGAGTACAGACATAAGTTAAACAAGTTTGCCTTAAGAAGGCTAGCACAAACTGGGATATAGATCGAAAGAGGCGCATGCCTCCTGCCTGGGATCCTCCTAACTACTCCTGGTCGTCGTCAGCGGGCAGCACGTAGTAGTAGGCACCTCCGGTGTAGTAGGAGTCATCGTCGACGGTGGCGTCTGGATCCTGGGCTCCAACATCTGGTTGCGACAACCAGGTAGAAGGGATAGGGGGAAAAGAGGGAGAAAGCAACCGTGAGTACTCATCCAAAGTACTAGCAAGCAAGGAGCTACACTACATATGCATGGGTAAATGTGTAAAGGGCCATATCGGTGGACTGAACTGCAGAAAGCCAGAATAAGAGGAGGATAGCTAATCCTGTCGAAGACTACGCTTCTGGCCACCTCCATCTTGCAGCATGTAGAAGAGAGTAGACTGAAGTCCTCCAAGTAGCATCGCATAGCATAACCCTAACCGATGATCCTCCTCTCGTCGCCCTGTGAGAGAGCGATCACCGGTTGTATCTGGCACTTGGAAGGGTGTGTTTTATTAAGTATCCGGTTCTAGTTGTCATAAGGTCAAGGTACAACTCCAAGTCGTCCTATTACCGAAGATCACGGCTATTCGAATAGTTTAACTTCCCTGCAGGGGGGCACCACATAACCCAACACGCTCGATCCCATTTGGTCGGACACATTTTTCTGGGTCATGCCCGGCCTCGGAAGATCAACATGTCGCAGCCCTACCTAGGCACAACAGAGAGGTCAGCACGCCGGTCTAAATCCTATGGCGCAGGGGTCTGGGCCCATCGCCCTTTGCACACCTGCACGTTGCGAATGCGGCCGGAAGCAGAACTAGCCCCCTTAATACAAGAGCAGGCTTACGGTCCAATCCGGCGCGCGCCACTCAGTCGCTGACGTCACGAAGGCTTCGGCTGATACCACAACGTCGAGTGCCCATAACTGTCCCCGCATAGATGGTTAGTGCGTATAGGCCAGTGGCCAGACTCAGATCAAATACCAAGATCTCGTTAAACGTGTTATCTTGAAATAACTGCAAACGCCGACCAGGGCCAAGCCCACCTATCTCCTAGGCGGTCTCAACCTGCCCTGTCGCTTCGCCACAAAGATCCACTCGCGGGTACTCCTATGAGCCGACCCGTCTTTTAGTCATCACATGTATCATGTATAAAGTATATAGTATATACCCGTGATCACCTCCCGAGTGATCACGGCCCGATAGTATAGCATGGCAGACGGACAAGAATGTAGGGCCACTGATGATAAACTAGCATCCTATACTAAGCATTAGGATTGCAGGTAAAGGTAACAACAGTAGTAGCAAGGACAGGCTATGCATCAGGATAGGATTAACGGAAAGCAGTAACATGCTACACTACTCTAATGCAAGTAGTATAGAGAGTAGAGTAGGCGATATCTGGTGATCAAGGGGGGGGGGGCTTGCCTGGTTGCTCTGGCAAGAAGGAGGGGTCATCTCCGATGTAGTCGAACACACGGACATCGGCAGCGGTCTCTGAGTCTACCGGAAAGGAGTAACGAAGGGGGAACACAATAAATAACAAAGCAATCAAATGCAACACAAAGCAAGACGCGGAATACGTTGTGCTAGGGGTGACCTAACATAGGGATAGGCGATACCGACGAAGGGGGAAAACATTCGGGAAAGTATTCCCAGTGTTTTGCGTTTTCGAGCAGATGAACCGGAGGGGGAAAGTTGCGAGTTCGATAGGTTAGAGCTGCGTGGCGGACGAACGGGCTGCGTATCCGGGTTCATCTCGTCGTTCTGAGCAACTTTCATGTACAAAGTTTTTCCATCTGAGTTACAGTTTATTTTATATTAATTTTTAAAGTTGTAAATCATTTTATAAATTTATTATTAATTCGAATTAGAAGGGGAAATTGCTATGTGCACCCAGCAGAGTGCACACAGCTGGGCCACCGGAGGCTGACAGTGGGTCCAGGGGTCCCTGTGTCATTCACACATATCTTGCATTTTCTTTTTAAGTGGATATTTAGAGGGGGGTCCACCTGTCATTTGCACTATACCTAACCACTGATTAGACTAACTAGTAGGAGTACTAGTTAGCTAACGGAGAGTCGACCGGCCACCACACACAGAACACACACGTACACACAATGCCAGGGTTAAGAAAAGATAGCATTTTGTGATTTTTGTAGGATTTAAACCATGCATCAAATGAATTTGGTCCAGTGGAGTAATATGAAGTTTGTCAAGTGTACATTCTGCTCATATTTATTTTTGGCCTATTAGTAGTTGTTTACCCGGAGTTTAGGGGCTGCCGAGGGGGTTACTCGATGTAATATTCGCAAAGCTAGCTAGCATAGCTACAGTACTAGCAGTAGTAAAGCAGAGCATTGGCAGTGGCGTGGCGCGAGCGATGCAGTGCACGAACGCGGGCGGGCGCAAGGGAAGGCGTCGGGCGACACGAGCAGAGGCAGGCGCTGTTGTGGTGCGCGCGTGGCAGGCGAGCGGGGCAGCAGGTACGGGACCGCGGCGGCGCGGCATAAGGAGCAGCTGCAGCGCTGCAAGAGCAGCAGTAGGGGACGCGGGCGTGCAGGTTACAGGGGGGCTACGGTTGCGGTGAGCCCGAGCTCGGGCGACGGAGCAGCCGGGCGGAGCTCGCGCGGCTGGGCGCGCGTGAGGCGTAGTCAGGGCGGCGAGCGTGCGCAGGCGGGCGGCACAGCGGGCAGCGGCAAGCAGCAGGAAGAACGGCGAGGCGACGGGCGGGCGCGTGGCCAAGGAGGGTGTGGTGCGGGGCGCGGCCCGATGCGAGGTAACCGCGACGCGCGTGGAGGCAGGACGCGGACGGCCGTGACGACAGTGAGCTTGGCGGCGGCGAGTTTCTGCCACGGTGGATCGAGAGATGGAGTACGTGAATGAGCACGGAGAGAGGGGGAATGGAAGAGAGGCTCACCGCGAGCCCGTAGTTGTGCGAAGCGTGCTCGAGGGAGGCTCGGTGTGGCCGGAATTCGAAGGCGGCGGCGACTCCTCGAGGTTGAAGACGACCTCGTCCCGCACGAAGGAGAGGCGCCCGGCTCGAGCCCATTGGCGCAGGCAACGTAGGGGAGCAGGACGTAACTGGCGGGAACTGCGGATGGATGCGGGGGCGTCGGTGGCCGTGGTGGAGCGCGGTGGCTGACGACGATGGCTGCGGGTGCGGACGGATCTAAGCGAGGGAGACGAGGGAGAGAGTGGGGGAGGAGCAAGAGGCGGATGCGGGAGAAATATCTGGAGGGGGGGCTCGGTGGAGGCCTTATCCTCTCTGAGCGTCGCCGATGAGGTGGTCGGGAGCAGCCATGCCCCTGTTAGCGACCTGAGACCGATGAACATGGAGGTGGGGAGAGCGACCGGGGGCTTCGTGCCCAGTTGGGCCGGCCCAGGGGAGGGGGTTTTTCTTTTGTATTAGCTATTTTGTTGTTTTTCTTTTTTACAGTTTAAGTTTCGTTTTATTTTGAATAGAAAATAGCTTTATAAAATATAGGAAGAGCACCTAAATCGGTTTTACTAATTATACCACTACCACATTTAGTTTGAGGTTCAAATAAAATAGTCTAGTATTTTTGTAATTTAATAAGCATTTAATGATTATTTTTAGCCATTGTTATATTCACAAGAGCATTAAAATTCTTTACAAAAGTGTTGGATCACCACCATAATTAGTTATGGAATATTTGCCACACTTTGAACAATTTATTTTGCGTGTTTGAGAAATTTGAATTATGGGCTTTAATTTGAATTTGAATTTTAATTGTGATTTGGATCAACCGAGGATTAGCAACAGTAAGAGTGGTGACGTGGCACCATTAAATTGGGATTATTGTAGCTTGATTATCCGGGCGTCACAGCCATTGCTATATAGCAATGGCGCACCACATAGCCATTTGTAATATATTACTAATGGCGCACCTGGTGTGTGGTGCGCCATTAGTAGTTTTGAAAAAAAATTGTTACTAATGGCGCACCATGGGATAGTGCGCCATTACTAGTTGACATAGTAATGGCGCACCACACCCACCATGTGCCATTAGTAGTTTTGAAAAAAAAAGTTTGTTAGTAATGGCGCACCAATGGACAGTGCGCTTTTTCAAGAAAAATCAATTTTTTTATTTTTTTCAAAACTAGTAATGGCGCACCGTGGGTGTGGTGCGCCATTACTAGTTTAACTAGTAATGGCGCACCACTCCCACGGTGCGCCATTACTAACTTGGCCCAAAAATTCCACCGAATGAACCCCCTCCATGGACCGCCTTTTCAGTTTAAAAAAATAAAAGAAAATGATGAAAATGTAAAAAAAATAAGTTTCCCATGTGATATGTGGTCTACTTGTTGGGAAAATTTACAAATATGAATTTTGATTTTATTTGCAAAATCTCTCTGGAATTTGTAAAATGGGCATAACTTTTGCATATGAACTCGGATTAAAAAGTTTTTTATATGAAAAATCATCTACTCGAAAAGTTACATCCGAATTTAACGGGGGAACCCCTTTAAACATTTTCAAAATCCCCAAAAACTTAACAGAAAAAAGTTACGGGGCTTTTAAGATCTAGAGGGAAAAAATGGAAAAAATTTCAACCTTACTAGTGGCGCACCGTTTGTTAGGTGCGCCACTAGTAACAGAAAAAAATTGGTTTCGAAAAAAAATCGATTTTTTTTCCAAAATATGATATGTAATATGACCGGGAAGTTTGAAATATTTTTTCAAAATTTCATCATACTCATGAACATGTACAAAGTCCTAGACATCAACAAGGTTTAATAGGATTGATATGATAGATATATCAACAAGTGCCTGTGAAGTGGGCTGGTGCTGTGGTTGGATAGAACTGCGAAGTTAAGCATGCTCGGGCTGGAGTAGTGTGAGGATGGGTGACCTTTTGGGAGGTTTGACCATAGAGTGCGATTTGACTTGAGATTAAACATATTGACCCGAGATTAAGCCATATTGACCTGAGATTAAGAAAAAAATGAATTTTTTTTTAAAAAAACTAAAAAAAAATTAAACAAAATTTCTAAAAAAAATAAAAAAATGTTACTAATGGCGCACCTGTGGGATACTAATGGCGCACCTGGCCCCATTAGTAAAAAATACTAATGGTGTGGTACTAGTGGTGCACCTGTATTGCGCCATTAGTAGCGAAAACAGGTGCGCCACTAGTAGGCCTTTTCCTAGTAGTGTTGATTTCAATAGTGATGAAGATGACTTGTTAGGTGATGATGATTTACTTGTTGACAACTCTAGTGATGAATACTATGATGAAACATCAATTAATCATGCTAATCAAGATAAAACGAATGACAATGATAAGGAGAAGATTGAGTGTCTAACTAAAGACCTAAACACTCTTAAGTGAGCTCATGAAACTATCTTAGGAGATCATCAAAAACTTTTAAGGACTCATGAGAAATTACGTTTTGAAAAGCTCAACCTTGAGCAAGGGCATGCGTTCTTAAAGGAAATCAATGATGATCTTCGCAAGAAAAGTTCTTCTTACATTGCCAAGCATTTACTCTTATCCACTTACATGCCTCCTGTCAAGTCTAGTAACAAGAACAAGAAAGATTCTTCCTCTAGTAGTAACAATAATCATGCTAAATCTAATGTTGTTGCTTCTAGTAGTTCTCTTGATTTCACTAATGATTCTCTTAGCCAAGTTACACTTGAGCAAGAAAATATCTTATTGAAGGGAATTATAGAGAAATGTGTTTACAAGAGCCTTGCCGGGAGTAAGCAATTCGAGGAAATTGTACGCAAGCAAGGAAGGCACCGGAAGAACCAAGGTGTTGGTTTTGAACGGAAGTTCAATGCCAATGGAGTCGAGTGGGAAGAAGATCAATACCCCAAGATGAAGTTTGTTCCTCAACAAGAGAAGTATGATCCTACTTCCTTCAAAGGGACACAAGCTCAAGATGATCTTCCACCACAAGACCACAAGCAAAAAGGCAAGGATAAGCTTCAAGAGGAAATTGATGCATTTGAAGAAGCACCCAAGGCCTTGGTCAAGTGGGTTCCCAAGACTACATCAAGTTCTACTTCATCAAATACGACTACAACTCCAAGGATTCCCATCAAGATGATGTGGATCCCGAAGAAGAAGAACTAGAGAGTTCTTGAGGGTGACTCCGTCAACATACTCTTATCATTTTGGCAAGAACAAGTGCAATCAACTTCCACATCTTGCACTAGTTCAAGGAGTCACAAACCCTCTTGTTGGTAAGACAAGGGAGAAGGTAACCTAATGCTTTCATAGACCATTGAGCTAATGCTATTTCAAGATTAATATAGCTCATTGGTAATTCCTAACAACATATAGCTCATTGAGCTAATGCTATTTCAAGATTAATATCTCAAGAAAGCTCAATGATTGGCATGGCATGGATGAGAAAAGTGGACCCCTCAAAATGCTAAGGACAAAGGATTGGCTCAAGCTCAAAGCTCAAGACTCTACATTTTCTATTTTAGTGATCCAAGATCACATTGAGTCTATAAGAAAAGCCAATACTATCAAGGAGGGATGAGGTGTTGTTAATGAGGCTCTTGCTCAAAATGCTTAGTAATATGCTCCAAAACCCTCAACTACTTTCTCACATCCATGACCTAAACCAAAAGTCAAACTCGGCCCCACCGATTCTTTCTATCCGGCGCCACCGAGTTCAGTTGTCATAGCCACTGCCACAAACCCTAGGCAAATCGATCTCACCAATAGGGATCTCGGTCTCACCAAGATGGGATTGTAATCTCTCTGTTTCCCATCGTAACATTTCGGTCTTACCGAGATGAGCAATCGGTCCCACCGAGATTGCAATGTAAACTCTCTATTTTCCCTTCGTAACATTTCGGTCTCACCGAAATGAGCGATCGGTCCCACCGAGTTTACCTGACAAACTCTCTGGTTAGCTTATTACCAAAATCGGTCTCACCAAAATTATGTTATGCCCTAACCCTAATCATATCGGTCCTACCGAGTTGCATGTCGGTCCCACCGAAAACCCTAACGGTCACTAGCTTTGCTGAATCGGTCCGATCGAGTTTATCAATTCGGTCCCACCGAGATTGGCAAGTTGTGTGTAACAGTTAGATTTTGTGTGGAGGCTATATATACCCCTCCACCACCTCTTCATTCGTGGAGAGAGCCATCAGAACAAACCTACACTTCCAACTTTCTTTTTCTGAGAGAGAACCACCTACACTTGTGTTGATGCCAAGATATTCCATTCTTACCATATGATTCTTGATCTCTAGCCTTCCCCAAGTTGCTTTCCACTCAAATCTTCTTTCCACCAAATCCATATCCCGTGAGAGAGAGTTGAGTGTTGGGGAGACTATCATTTGAAGCACAAGAGCAAGGAGTTCATCATCAACACATTGTTTGTTACTTCTTGGAGAGTGGTTTCTCCTAGATTGGCTAGGTGTCACTTGGGAGCCTCCGACAAGATTGTGGAGTTGAACCAAGGAGTTTGTAAGGGCAAGGAGATCGCCTACTTCATGAAGATCTACCGCTAGTGAGGCAAGTCCTTCGTTGTCGACGGCCATGGTGGGATAGACAAAGTTGCTTCTTCGTGGACCCTTCGTGGGTGGAGCCCTCCGTGGACTCGCGCAACCGTTACCCTTTGTGGGTTGAAGTCTCCATCAATGTGGATGTACGATAGCACCACCTATCGGAACCACGACAAAAACATCCGCGTCTCCTATTGCGTTTGAATCCTCCAAACCCTTCCCTTTACATTCTTGCAAGTTGCATGCTTTACTTTCCGCTGCTCATATACTCTTTGCATGCTTGCTTGAATTGTGTTAAGATTGCTTGACTTTTCCAAAGTTGCTAAAATCTGCCAAGAACTAAACTTGGGAAAAGGATAAGTTTTTATTTGGTCAAGTAGTCTAATCACCCCCCTCTAGACATACTTTTGATCCTACAGTAAGCCAACTCTTTATCCCTTTCTTATTCAGTACATGGGATTGTGCGAAGATTACCCCTCTTGCGACCAAACTACCACGCGGCTATGCCTCTAAGTCGTGCCCCGACACGTGGGAGATATAGCCGCATTGTGGGTGTTACACTTTGCATCTTTTGGCTTCAATATTATGAATATGTGTATCGCTACGATCGAGATTCAATAAACCATTTATTTTAAGTGTATGACCATAGAAGGTTTTATTTATGTAAACAGAACAACAATTATTCTTTGAGTTAAATGAATGACTGTATTGCAATAAACATGATCCAATCATATTATGCTCAATGCAAACACCAAATAACATTTATTTAGGTTCAAAACTGTTCCTGAAGGTAGAGGGAGTATGCGATGATGATCTTATCAACCTTGGAATCTCGTCCAACACACATTGTCACTTTTCCCTCAACTAGTCTCTGTTCATTTTGTAACTCCTGTTTCGAGTTACTAATCTTAGCAACTGAATCATTATCAAATACCTAGGGGGTTACTATGAACACTAGTAAAGTACACATCAATAATCTGTATATCAAATATACCTTTGTTCACTTTGCCATCCTTCTTATCCGCCAAGTATTTGGGGTAGTTTCGCTTCCAGTGACCATTTCCTTTGCAGTAGAAGCACTTAGTTTTAGGCTTGGGTCTAGCTTTGGTCTTCTTCATGGGAGTGGCAACTTGCTTGCCATTCTTCTTGAAGTTCCCTTTCTTTCCCTTGCCCTTTTACTTGAAACTAGTTGTCTTGTCAACCATCAATACTTGATGCTTTTCTTGATTTCTACCTTCGCTGATTTCAGCATCGCGAAAGAGCTTGGGAATCATTTTTGTCATCCCTTACATATTATAGTTCATCACGAAGTTCCAGTAACTTGGTGATAGTGACTAGATAACTCTGTCAGTCACTATCTTATCTGGAAGATTTACTCCCACTTGATTCAAGTGATTTTAGTACTCAGACATTCTGAGCACATGCTCACTAGCTGAGCTATTCTCCTCCATCTTGTAGGCAAAGTACTTATCTGAGGTCTCATACCTCTCGACTTGGGCATGAGTCTGAAATACTAATTTCAGCTCTTGGAACATCTTATATGCTCCATGGCGTTCAAAATGTTTTGGAATTCCCGGTTCTAAGCCGTAAAGCATGGTGCACTAAACTATCAAGTAGTCATCATACCGAGCTTGCCAAAAGTTCATAACATCTGTATCTGCTCCTGCAATAGGTCCGTCACCTAGCCGTGCATCAAGGACATAATTCTTCTATGCAGCAATGAGGATAATCCTCAGATCATGGAGCTAGTCCGCATCATTGCTACTAACATCTTTCAACATAGTTTTCTCTAGGAACATATCATAAATAAAATGGGGAAGCTATATGCGAGCAATTGTTCTACAACATACATATGCAAATACTATCAGGACTAAGTTCATGATAAATTAAAGTTCAATTAATCATATTACTTAAGAACTCCCACTTAGATAGACATCCCTCTAATCATCTAAGTGATCACATGATCCATATCAACTAAACCATGTCCGATCATCACGTGAGATGGAGTAGTTTTCAATGGTGAACATCACTATGTTGATTATATCTACTATATGATTCACGTTCGACCTTTCGGTCTTAGTGTTCCGAGGCCATATCTGCATATGCTAGGCTCGTCAAGTTTAACCTGAGTATTCTTCTTGTGCAAAACTGGCTTGCACCCGTTGTATGTGAACGTAGAGCTTATCACACCCGATCATCACATGGTGTCTCAGCACGAAGAACTGTCGCAACAGTTCATACTCAGGGAGAACACTTATACCTTGAAATGTTAGTAAGGGATCATCTCATAATGCTACCGTCATACTAAGCAAAATAAGATGCATAAAAGATGAACATCATATGCAATCAAAATATGAGACATGATATGGCCATCACCATCTTGTGCCTTTGATCTCCATCTACAAAGTACCGTCATGATCTCCGTCGTCACCGGCATGACACCATGATCTCCATCATATTGATCTCTATCAATGTGTCGTCACATGGTGTAGCGACCAGACCTCAAACGGTCTAATCTCTGTGCTCAGGTGTCATCCCTGGATCAGTAATGCTGACACCACACAATACTTGAAGGATTTATAACAGAGTAGCAATCACACACTTATTACACCGAATGTCTCAAAAGAGAACTTATTACAATAAATATGGGTTAAGGCCATCTAATAACGATAACAGCAGAAGGCTTGGAAGATAAGTGAGTCCATCAACTCCAACGGCATCACTGAGTATAGAACCACGACCTAAAAACACCTTAATCATCATCTGAAAAGTCTGCAACATTAACGTTGCAGCCCGAAACGGGCCAGCACATGGAATATGCTGGCAAAATAACACATAGAGAGCAATGGAATGAAATAGGCTATTCTATATGCATATCTGGCTGGTAGAAAGCTCTAGGGTTATAGTTTTGCGTAAAGCCAATTTTTCCCTACTGCAAAGGAATAAATTTTATTTAACTATCATGGTAGTTGTTAAACATTGAGAATGGTTGACAGCATTCTCAATCCTAATTAAGCATCGTCATTAAACAAAACCCAACAAAAATAATTTTTAGAGTAACATGATGAGATTCACATGATAATCCAGGTACTAGATACTCAAGATGTCCATAACCGGGGGCACGACTAATCATGATTAGTTTATACACTCTGCAGAGGTTTGCACACTTTTCCCCACAAGACTCGGTCGCCTCCGTTTGGTTTCTCGCACTACTTGGTGTTTGAGAAGACGGATGACCGACACATAGTCTTTCAGAAGCGCTAGCACCTTACGATCGGATAGACCGTTACACCTACTTTCCCCTACATTTGCTAGTCTACCACTGTAAGAGTTTGCACAACTAACTCAACTATGCTAGAGCCCATAATAGCTTGTGGCTGCACACGGAAGTTTCTAGCATGAATAATCTCATGATCCCTTTGAGCCTGGGTGGTGGTCCAATAGAAAAACAGGCAATCGCTGGAATACCCAGGTGCCTCAATCCACCCAGATGTGTGTTTAAGTTGCCACCTTAAATAAACCATTAATTAACAATCTCACATCTGTCATGGATACACTCACCCAATCCACGTCTACTGGCATAGCATGGCATAATAAGCAAACGTAGAAGTAACTCCCAAAGGCTTGATAATAACAGGTAATAGGTACTACCTCAACTACTTCCCAAACCCACAATTTAATTAGATCCTAATCATGCAATGTGTGAGGATTGATCTAATGCAATAAAACTGGGTAGAGGGAAAACATGACCAAAGTGTTACTTGCCTTGCTGATGATCCGGAAAACCTAGTGATTCGAAGTAGCAAGTGGCGCACTCCAGGTACTCTATCGCAAACAAACAAGTATATAATAAATACTCAACTAATGCACATGTAAAACTCAAATAAGAGATCTAACCAGAAAGTTCAACTTAAGAACTCCGGTTGGCAAAAAGAATCAAATCGAACGAAGCAATGAAAGACAAACGACAAAAGAAATAGGCTTCGTTTACTATTCTGGATCTAGGGCAATTTCTACAGTGGCAAAAACTTGTTTGAGTTGGTTAAACGGAAAGAGGGTTTCGAGACGAAACTCCAGGTGCTTGAATCGCCTGATTCCGATAAACGAGCGAAAAGTTAGACTAAAACGAAAATCGAATCAGGAATCGCGATCAGAAAAACCACGGATTTAATCCGAGAAAAAGAAAAACGACGAGCGTTCGTTAAAATGAATGAACGGACAAACTCTTGCTAATTAAATAAACCAAAAAAACCAATCTATTAAAAAAACCGAAACTAAAAAAACGAACAAAACCGTCGGAAAACCGATGGTTTTTTCGAGAAAAAATGGAGGCGAAAAAGAAAAAAAAACTACCTCCGGCAACTCCGGCGAACGGTGGCGGCGGTCCGGCGACAGCGGCGCTCCCGCGACGGCGGCGGCGGGGCGGCGCGGCGCGGCAGCGGCGGCGGCGGGGCGGCGCGGCGCGGCAGCGGCGGCGGCGGGGCGGCGTGGCAGCGGCGGCGGCGGCTGGCGTTAGGGTTTTCGGGCGCGGGCGCGGCTGGGCTTGGCCGGGGGCCTCAGGGCGCTTATAAGAGGCCCGACCAGGAGGAGTCCTGGCCGGTTACGGCCCAAGGTCGGTTCGGACTTTTTTTAAATAATTACGCTCGGGAAAAAAACAAAAGAAATACTAAACGGACTCCAAAAATCCCGAAATAAATTTTCCCCGGCTTCTAAAATCAAGCCGCACAGGATGAACATTTATTTGGGGCCTAAATGCAATTTTGAAAAACGCGCATTTTTCCGAAATTCAAATAAAATAGCAAATAAAACCAGAATAAAATCTTATTTGATTTTTTTATTAAATCCTCAATATTTCTTTATTTTGGGAAAGTCATTTTATTCCCTCTCTCATATTTTTGTAATAGAAATAAATGAAGAGAAAATAAATAAAATCAAATGATCCTATTTTTCAAAATTTGAGACAACTCAAATATGAAAATAACGAAATCCCCAACTCTCTCCGAGGGTCCTTAAGTTGCGTGAAATTTCTAGGATCAACCAAAATGCAATAAATATGATATGCAATGATGATCTAGTGTATAACATTCCAAATTGAAAATTTGGGATGTTACAAACCTACCCCCCTTAAGATGAATCTCGCCCTCAAGATTCGGGTTGGCTAGAAAATAGGTGAGGGTGGTCCTTTAGCAAATCTTCCTCTCGTTCCCAGGTGGCTTCATCCTCCGTGTGGTGGCTCCACTGAACCTTGCAAAACTTGATAACCTTGCTGCGGGTGACTCGACTGGCATACTCTAGTATCTTAACTGGTTTCTCCTCATAGGTCAAATCACTATCCAACTGAATCGCTTCCAATGGTACCGTATCTCTCAGTAGTATGTCAGCCATCTCTGTGTGGCACTTCTTCAATTGTGATACATGAAACACGTCGTGAACTCCTGACAATCCTTCGGGCAATTCCAACTTATAGGCAACATCTCCCGTACGCTCCAAAACTTTGTATGGGCCTACAAAACGTGGCGCTAACTTTCCCTTAACTCCAAAGCGCTTAACTCCTCGAAGTGGTGATACTCGAAGATAAACTCGGTCTCTGACTTTGTAAACTGTCTCCTTGCGTTTAGAATCTGCATAGCTCTTCTCCTGGATTGAGCTACCTTGAGCCTATTGCGAATCAATTTCACTTTCTGTTCAGACTCCTTTATCAGATCCGGTCCAAACAACTGGCGGTCTCCAACTTCATCCCAAGACAATGGGGTCCTGCACCTTCTTCCGTACAAGGCTTCGAAAGGGGCCATCTTCAAACTGGATTGATAGCTGTTGTTGTAAGAGAACTCTGCATATGGCAAATTCTCGTCCCAGCTAGATCCGTAATCTAGCGCACAAGCTCTTAGCATATCCTCCAAAATCCGATTGACTCTCTCAGTATGTCCATCTGTCTGCGAGTGGAAAGCTGTGCTAAACTCCAGTCTGGTTCCCAAAGTTTCATGCAACTAATTCTAGAACTTTGAGGTAAATTGGGTTCCTCTATTTGATACTATGATCCTTGGAACTCCATGCAGACAAATGATTCTAGTCATGTATATCTTTGCCAACTTTGCACTGGTATAGGTAGTCTTCACTGGAATGAAATGAGCTACCTTTGTCAATCGATCGACTACAACCCATATCGAGTGATCGCCTGAATGTGTTCTGGGCAATCCTGTAATAAAATCCATGCCTAGCTTATCCCACTTCCATTCGGGTATTGGCAATGGCTATAGCAATCCGGCTGGCTTCTGATGCTCTGCCTTTACTCTCTGACATACATCACAAACTGCTACATATTCCGCAATATCCTTCTTCATTCTGGTCCACCAGAAAATATCCTTCAAATCCAAATACATCTTGGTGTTTCCTGGGTGAATCGAATACGATGAATCATGGGCCTCTTGAAGAACTAACTTCTTGATCTCCGAATCATTTGGTACATAAACACGGTCTTCAAACCATAAGGTATCGTGCTCATCCTCACGAAATTCCTTAGCTTTTCCTTTGCTCATTTTCTCCTTAATAGAAGCAATCTCCTTGTCAGTCTTTTGAGCTTCTCTGATCTTATCCATCAACGTAGACTGAATCTCCAATGCTGCTACATAGCCTCTTGGAACTATTTCCAAACATAGCTCTCGAAGATTTTCAGCCAACTCCCTTGGTAAATCTCTCGTCATTAGGGTGTTGACATGGCTCTTGCGGCTCAACACGTCAGCTACTACGTTAGCCTTTCCGGGGTGATAATGCAATTTCATATCATAATCCTTGATGAGCTCCAACCATCTCCTTTGTCTGAGGTTCAACTCCTTCTGTGTGAAAATATACTTCAAACTCTTGTGATCCATGTACACCTCGCAATGGTTTCCAATCAGAAAATGTCTCCAAGTCTTCAATGCATGCACTACGGCTGCTAACTCCAAATCATGCGTAGCATAATTCAACTCATGGGGCTTAAGCTATCGTGAGGCATATGAAACAACTCTTCCTTCCTGCATAAGAACTGCTCCAACTCCTCGACATGAAGCATCACAATACACCTCATAATCCTTGGTCTGATCCGGTAAAATCAACACTGGTGAGGTAATCAAACGTTTCTTCAACTCCTGGAAACTGGCCTCACATTCCTCAGTCCATATGAACTTGGTATCCTTCTTCAACAACTCCGTCATAGGCTTCGCAATCTTTGAGAAATTCTCAATAAACCTCCGGTAGTATCCTGCGAGTCCAAGAAAACTCCGGATCTCTCCAACTGTTGTTGGCGCTTCCCACTTGGTCACGTTATCAAGTTTAGTGGGATCTACTGCTATACCTTCTCCGGATATAATGTGTCCGAGAAATCCAACTTCTTTCAACCAAAACTCACATTTGCTAAACTTGGCCTATAATTGATGTTCTCTGAGCTTTCCAAGAACCAAACGCAAATTCTCCTTATGCTCCTCCTCATTCTTCGAGTAAACCAGGATATCATAAATGAACACTACAACGAACTTATCCAAGAACTCCATAAACACTTTGTTCATCATGTTCATAAAATATGCAGGTGCGTTAGTTAGACCAAATGACATAACGGTATACTCGTACAGCCCATACCTGGTGGTAAAAGCCGTCTTAGGTATATCCTGTTCTCGAATCTTCAACTGGTGGTATCCTGAACGCAGATCGATCTTGGAAAATACCTTAGCTCCTTGCAATCGATCAAACAGATCATTGATCATCGGTAGTGGGTACTTGTTCTTGTTGGTTACTTCATTCAAACCTGATAATCAACAACCATCCTTAACGATCCATCCTTCTTCTCCACTAGAAGTAATGGCGATTGCCAAGGCGATGAACTTGGGCGAATGTATCCTTTATCCAGTAACTCCTTAATTTGCTTCTTAATTTCCACCAAATCCTTTGCAGGCATCCTATATGGTCTCTTTGATATTGGCCCTGTGCCTGGCAAAAGCTCAATCAAAAACTCAATATCTCTATCCGGTGGCATGCCTAGCAACTCTTCTGGAAATACATCAGGGAAATCCTTCACTACTGGTACTTCCTCCTGCACAACTCCTATTAAACAATTTACTTGAGTCCTCTTTGGCACATGCCGGGATACATACTTGATCCTTCTCCCTTCTGGGGTGGTAAGCAAGATTGACTTACTGGCGCAATCGATGTTTCCTCCATACATCAACAACCAATCCATTCCCAGAATTACATCCAAACCTTGTGATTCCAATATTATCAAATCTGAGGGGAACACATGCCTACCTATACTTAATGGCACTTGAAAACATCCTTGGCTAGCCATATACTCCGCTCCTGGTGAGCTTACTAACATAGGTGTTCTAAGAACTTTGGTGGGCAGGTTATACTTATCCACAAATCCCCTTGATATGTATGAATGCGATGCACCGGTATCAAAAAGAACGAGTGCAGTAAATGACTTAACCAAAAACTTACCGATTACTGCATCCGGCTGCTCTTCAACCTCCTCCACGTTAACGTGGTTCACCTGTCCCCTGTTGAAAGGGTTCGGCTTCTTCCCAGAGCTTCCATTGCCATTACCATTCTGTGATTCAGGACATTCATTGGCATAATGTCCGGTCTTCTGGCACTTAAAACAAGTGACTTGGCTCAGGTCTCTCTTGGCTGGGGTCGATGGGTTGGTGCGGTTCTGGCCATTGCTTCCTCCATTCCCATTACCATTCTTGGTGCCATTGTGATTGTGCGAGCTACCTCCTCCATGGGTATGCTAAAAATGTCCTCCCGGTCTAGGGGTAAAACGTGGCTTCTGCTGAGCTCCTGAATTGTACTTCCCTTGTCCATACTTCCTCTTGCGATTCTCAATCTACTGCTGCTTCCCTTCAATCATGAGAGCATGATCTACCAACTCCTGGTAGTTGTTGAAGGTGGCTACCATCAACTGCATGCTCAACTCATCGTTCAGCCCTTCCAGAAACTTCTCCTGCTTAGCTGCATCCGTAGCAACGTCAACTGGGGCATAACATGCTAATTTACTGAAGTCCTCCACATACTGGCCAACTGTCCGTCCTCCTTGGCGCAAGTTGCAAAACTCTCGCTTCTTCATGGCCATAGCTCCTGCTGAAACATGGGCAGTTCGAAAAGCCTGCTGAAACTGGTCCCATGTGACAGTGTCGACAGGGAAAGTGGCTGTGAAATTCTCCCACCATGATGTTGCGGGTCCTTCAAGCTTATGTGCGGCAAACTTCACCTTTTTCGCATCCGTGCATCCTGCTATGGTCAACTCTCTAGCTGTCTTGCGGAGCCAATCATCTGCTACTATCGGCTCGGTGCTACTGGAAAACACCGGCGGATTCAGCCTAAGAAAACGGGCTAAGTGATCAACATGTGGTGGTGGTGGTGGGTTGTTGTTGTTGTTCCCCTGATTCTGATTCTGGACTAGCAACTGCATCAATGTGTTCTGCTGCTGGATCAACTGGGTGAGCTCCGGTGGAAAGGTAAATCCGGGGTCATGTCTCGGAGGCATCTGAGGGTTTAGAAAAGATGAGATTTAAGAATAGAGAGGGGTCTAAAGAGAAAACACTACCCATATGCACATGAGGCAAAAGCAAACAATTCACTTCATTCAATCAATCAAACAAGGGCATACAATCGATCTAACTATCGCAGAAGTGCTCGGACTACTATATTTACATGGTGGACTACTACTACTGATGAGGTGGTCTACTAGAAATATTCTTCGGTTGCAGACTCCATTATATCTGCTCTAGCTTCATCAACATAGTCATCATCGCTATCATCTGGATCCGAGTCGGTGTCGTCGATGATGACGTAGTCTTCTGGATGAATCTCCTTGGGTTCTTCATCCTCTTCTACTGGCGTAGGGCCTCCTCCCATGAATATTCCAATCTTCTTGATCACATCGTCATTCTTCTCCACTAATACTTTGATTTTCTCTTCATAATCTTCATGTGTAGCCTTGAGTTCTTCCTCCAGTTCCTTGATTCTTGTCCTCGCCTTCTTCAGATCTATCATGTCGGCCCTTTTTGGTGCTGATCATCTCCCAGTGCTCATCTCGGCGCCCACAAATCTGGTAGATAGTATCCTTAAGATCATTGCGGTATACTTCTCCAATACATCCCATGGCGATGTGAGCTGCCATGCTCTTTCCTAGACTCCAAGTTGGTGCATCAAAAGAAAACTCTATGGGCTCGGTGACTGGCATGAACGTCCTTCCTGGAACTTGAGCTTGAATCATCCAGCGCTCTTCTTCAGGTAAAGTGGCGTTGTAGGTTCCGGTGAAGCTTGGTACTCCTATGTTCATGTATCTAGTGACATCCTTCAAGTGACGTCCAAAGGGTGTATCTTCATCCGGTTGCGTGAACTTGTTCCTTGCCTCCGCCATCCTAAAGAGTAGAAAAGATGAGAAGTTAGAAAGAGAAGAGAGTGAGTAGTGATCTAGGTCTTTAGCTTAGTGGTCGTGTCCTACAGTCAGCGTGTGCTCTGATACCATATTGTAGCGACCAGACCTCAAATGGTCTAATCTCTGTGCTCAGGTGTCATCCATGGATCAGTAATGCTGACACCACACAGTACTCGAAGGATTTATAACAGAGTAGCAATCACACACTTATTACATCGAATGTATCAAAAGAGAACTTATTACAATAAATATGGCTTAAGGCCATCTAATAACGATAACAGCGGAAGGCTTGGAAGATAAGTGAGTCCATCAACTCCAACGACATCACTGAGTATAGAACCACGACCTAAAAACACCTTAATTGTCGTCTGAATAGTCTGCAACGTTAACATTGCAGCCCGAAACGGGTCAGCACATGGAATATGCTGGCAAAATAACACATAGAGAGCAATGGAATGAAATAGGCTATTCTATATGCATATCTGGCCGGTGGAAAGCTCTATGGTTATAGTTTTGCGTAAAGCCAATTTTTCCCTACTGCAAAGGAATAAATTTTATTTAACTATCATGGTAGTTGTTAAACATTGAGAATGGTTGACAGCATTCTCAATCCCAATTAAGCATCGTCATTAAACAAAACCCAACAAAATTAATTTTTAGAGTAACATGATGAGATTCACATGATAATCCAGGTACTAGATACTCAAGATGTCCATAACCGAGGACACGGCTAATCATGATTAGTTTATACACTCTACAGAGGTTTGCGCACTTTTCCCCACAAGACTCGATCGCCTCCATTTGGTTTCTCACATTACATGGTGTTTGAGAAGACGGATGACCGAGACATAGTCTTTCAGAAGCGCTAGCACCTTATGATCGGGTAGACTGTTACACCTACTTTCCCCTACATCTGTTAGTCTACCACTGTAAGAGTTCGCACAACTTACTCAACTATGCTAGAGCCCATAATAGCTTGTGGCTGCACACGGAAGTTTCTAGCATGAATAATCTCATGATCCCTTTGAGCCTGGGTGGTGGTCCAAAAGAAAAACAGGCAATCGCTGGAATACCCAGGTGCCTCAATCCACCCAGATGTGTGTTTAAGTTGCCACCTTAAATAAACCATTAATTAACAATCTCACATCTGTCATGGATACACTCACCCAATCCACGTCTACTGGCATAGCATGGCATAATAAGCAAACGTAGAAGTAACTCCCAAAGGCTTGATAATAACAGGTAATAGGTACTACCTCAACTACTTCCCAAACCCACAATTTAATTAGAACCTAATCATGTGTGAGGATTGATCTAATGCAATAAAACTGGGTAGAGGGAAAACATGATCAGAGTGTTACTTGCCTTGCTGATGATCCGGGAAACCTAGTGATTCGAAGTAGCAAACGGCGCACTCCGGGTACTCTATCGCAAACAAACAAGCATACAATAAGTACTCAACTAATGCACAGGTAAAACTCAAATAAGAGATCTAACCAGAAAGTTCAACTTAAGAACTCCGGTTGGCAAAAAGAATCAGATCGAACGAAGCAACGAAAGACAAACGACAAAAGAAATAGGCTTCGTTTACTATTCTGGATCTAGGGTAATTTTTACAATGGCAAAAACTTGTTTGAGTTGGTTAAACGGAAAGAGGGTTTCGAGACGAAACTCCAGGTGCTTGAATAGCCTGATTCCGATAAACGAGCGAAAAGTTAGACTAAAATGAAAATCGGATCAGGAATCTCGATCAGAAAAACCGCGGATTTAATCCGACAAAAAGAAAAACGACGAACGTTCGTTAAAACGAACGAACGGACGAACGCTTGCTAATTAAATAAACCGGAAAAACCGATCTATTTTAAAAAAACCGAAACTAAAAAAACAAACAAAACCGTGAGAAAACCGAACAGTTTTTCGAGAAAAACCGGAGGCGAAAAAAAAACTACCTCTGGCGACTCCGGCGAACGGCGGCGCTCCGGTGGTGGCGGCGGGGCGGCGGCAGCGCACGCGGG